>NC_039365.1:161223691-161499298 GCF_003573695.1 Papaver somniferum | reverse complement strand
TTTTTTCTCTCAACTAGTTTCACTTAATTCTGAACATAAAAAAAAAAACACTTAAAGTGATCTACAAATGAGTACCCATTAATTATATTATGTTTCGAAACTTTTTTCTAGGATAATGGTAGTTCATATTCCAGAATGAACACCATTTTAGAGCATGATAGTTCATTCTAGTTCTAACAGTTCATTTTGTAGATTGAACTTGTAATAATAGTTCATTTTGAAGAATGGAGTTGTATTCGTAGTTCATTATTGTAGTTCATATTGTAGAATTAACTCGTGAAAGATGTTCGTATATATTGTAGAATGAACTCATAATGGATGTTCATATTGTAGGAATGATATCACTTTGTAAAATAAACTCGTAATGATAGTTAATTATGGTTGTAATACCCGGCATTTTAGTTACTGTTTCGGGTCGGGTTATACACCCAAATTAGCTAAGCAAGTGATTTATCGTGTTTCCTTTGCCTTAGTGTAGTTGGGTTGTTTGAACTAGAAAGACTACAAGTTAGAGTGGAAATAACATGATTAATAAAAAATAAAATTATGAGAAAAATGAAAAGATAAATAAAATAATTAAGTTGAATAATAAATATAAGATTTATACTAATAATAATGATAATTAGTATATGTTAAATATAAATATGGAGAAAGGTATTAGAGAAGTTAGAAAACCAAAAGCAATGGAGAGGAAGAGGATGAATTGGAGTTAGGGTTCTTGAGGAGAAATTTTAAGTAGGAAAACCAGTGGAGGATCAATGGAATTGAGGTAAAATGTGAAACCCTTTCTCTTTTGATGTTTTTCTTAGGGTGTTTAAGTTATACGATTTTCTATTATTATGTTTCAATACTGAAAAAGCGGGGGTCTAACAACACCAACCAATATTTCACTTATCAATCTGTATGGACAAACTCGAATATACTTTTAAGAGAATCAACAAGACTCAATCAATTAAAAGTATATCAATGAGTTTATATCTCTCTTCTTGATTTGATTTACTCAAGCAAGAACTGCGAGTTCTAATCAAATACAAGGAATAACTTGGATGGCACCAAATACCAATATCCAAGGATCAATCAATATCAGTCAACAACCAAGGGTCGGATTTCCAATTGATTGACTCAACACACAACCTGTATTATTTCAATTATATAAACAAATATAATACAGAAATAGAAATAACACAGACACCAAAAAATTTGTTAACGAGGAAACCGCAAATGCAGAAAAACCCGGGAGTCCAGATTGTACACACACTGTATTAAGCCGCAGACACTAGCCTACTCCAATCTAACTTCGGACTGGACTGTAGTTGAACCCCAATCAGTCTCCCAATGATCCAAGGTACAGTTGTACTCCCCGCGCCTCTGATCCCAGCAGAATACTGCGCACTTGATTCCCTTAGCTGATCTCGCCCACAACTAAGAGTTGCCATGACCCAAAGTCGAAGACTTAACGATAATCAAATCTGTCTCACACAGACAAGTCTATCAAAGGATCAATCTGTCTCCCACAGAAAAACCCTAAAAGGTTTTGTTCCGTCTTTTGATAATAATCAAGGTGAACATGAACCAATTAATAATACGTTCTTATATTAACGAAGAACAACCTAGAGTTATCAATCAGCTCACAACAATCTTAATCGTATGGTAGCGAAACAAGATGTTGCAGAATCACAAACAATGCGACAAAGATGTTTGTGATTACTTTTTATATCTTGCCAATCGGGGATATCAATATCAAGCCAATCAATCTGATTGTACTCGTACGATAGAAGATGCAAGATCAGATCACACAAATACGATAAAAGTAGTATCGGTCTGGCTTCACAATCCCAATGAAGTCTTTAAGTCGTTAACCTGGTTTTAGAAGAAGAAAACTAAAGGTTAAAGGAGAACCGATTCTAGTATGCAAACTAGTATCACACGTGAGGTGTGGGGATTGGTTTTGCACAGATACTAGAGTTTCCCTTATATAGTCTTTCAAATCAGGATTTGCAATTAGGTTCCCTTGGTAACAAAGCAATCAATATCCACCGTTATATGAAAACCTGATTTAGATTCAAGCTAATATTTCTCAACCGTTAGATCGAAAACTTAGCTTGTTACACACACTTGACAATGCACGCTTCTAGGTTTGTTAACCGTACCCAAATATATGCATTTGTTGGTTCAACAATAGTTAACCAACTGGTTATCCATATGAGCATTTCATATCAACCATGTTCTTCTTCACCATAACTAGTTCAAATTATTTCAAATGAGATAGTTACAGAGTTGTTCAATTGCAAGAAAATCTTGTGTAATACAAAAGACACAATTGAAGCAAAGATGATTTGATTCACTTGAATCCGTTCATGAACTTTTATAGCCACAGTTTGAAAACTGCATTCCTTAGTCTTTTTAAGTTTAAGTTCAGAAATCATCCTCAGATATATAACATTCTCAAGTTCGCAGATTAGGTTCGCGGACTTAAGTTACCGGGCAGAGTTTAAAAACTCCAGCAGAAATTCTCGGGTATGAGATCTTCGCCGGTTCGCGGACTTAGTTTCACGCAAATAGTTTGTCAACTCCAGCAGAAATTCTCGGGTTTGAGAACTTCGGCAGTTCGCGGACTTGGCTCACGCCATTCTTCCGGTTCTCTTGATCAACAAAGTTCACAAACTTTGGTTCAAGGAATAGGACTTATACATAAATATGTTTCCACAACAATGCTTATGTCCATCATTGGTTATGTAATCTAAACTCTCATTTCAATCATTGAAACATTTTTAGAGGACGTTATATAGTTGTTACACCATTTCTCGTCAAAGCAATTTTCAAGATGATTGAAACATATCATGACTTTCGTCACATGGTAAACATAAACTTGATTAAAGCTAAAAGCTTACCAACTCATATTTCGAGATATAGATAGGCGAGGTATACTCGGCTCGAAATACCAAATGTGTATAATCAAAGTCTATATATATAGCATAGGACTTCTTGTCTCAAAGAGTAGGAGATAGAGTAGATAGACTTTTGAGTGATAGATAAGTTTAAGTCTTCACATACCTTTTTGTCGAGAAGTTCCACCGGTTCGTTGAGTAGTTCTTCTACTTGTATGATGAATCACCATGAAGTCCTTGAGCTCAACTACACTTTCTATCCTAGTCCGAGACTTATCTATAATAGACTAGAAATGAAGACTTATAGTTTTGATCACTAACATTGACAAACATGCTTGAGATAGCAACGCATGCGAGTTCGACCGATCAATGCTCTAACAATCTCCCCCTTTATCAATTTTAGTGACAAAACTATCAATACATATGGAATACAAAAAAGATAAAGAAACTTTAGTAGCTCTTATTCCACATGTCTAATCTTCAATATTCTTCGAAATCTTCGTCACTTCCAAGTACTCAAATGATCCCAAAGGTTGTAAGTTTAACATCACCGATGTTGAAGATCCGTAGCTATAACAATGAGAAAACATAGTTCTCGATCATTGTTATACAATGTCATAGTATTATTACACAACGTCAAAGTTCAATTGTATCATAACTTCAACAATAATACTGTGGTGATATGTATCACTCCCCCTTAGTCAATACTCCATCTCACATGGAAACCACTCCCCCTTACACAATGATCCGAAAACCATATGTATTTGTAGTGTGAACTACATATTAATTCTCCCCATTTTTGTCAATAAAATTGGCAAAGGTACAAGAACGGGATCATAATGAAATTTCGGAGAGAGACATTTCATGACAAAAATAAAAAATACATACCAACTAATTTAGATGCAATCATAAATCTGAAGCTAAATGCATTCATCAAGGAGGTTAAATATACAAGATAACTCCTCTAAAATTCCACAACCACACACCCCTCAAGATATGACCATTAAGCACAAGTTCAAAAGAACTCTCCCCCATTTGATGTCATTCCCGAAAGAGCAATAAGAGCGACCTTAATGTTGAAAGAAAAGAAGGATTTTTATTGGACACAAAAAACCATGAGAATGATTTTGTATATCCAAAAACTCAATCAAATTAATCACAAGTAAACCCATGGTTAATTTAATCGGAATACACAATCAAATTAACCACAAAGTGATCAATTCAATTGATTACGCCAACATAAGAGAATTTATGGAGACACAAAAATACTCAATTAGATAAATTACAAGAGATCTAATTAGAATACACAACCAAACTAATCACAAGAGTAATCAGTTTAATTGTCATTTGTTTTGCTCAACATAAGAAAACTTACGGAGCAATAGCTAAATAACCAAACAAGATGATTAATTTAGTTCAATATGCTCGACATAACATATCTCACGGAACAACAACTAAGCTAAAAAATCAACTTGGTTGTATAGTGCTCAACATAAGATATATTACGGAGCCTCACAATAATACATAAAATATGGATCAGGGATGATCAATACTGCGGAATACACAAGGATTCATTCTATTTTCCATCACTATTTTCATAATGATATTTAATAGACATAATACTTGAAAAATAAAAGATTTTAACCTATATTCCATCAAATATTTGACAATATAGGCTTAACTTTTGTATTTGTCAAAATCCCATTCATTCTTTTATCAATACGTGAATACCGATCACGAATGACTTTACTTTTGACAAAGTATGGGACAAGCATAGTTCACGGTCGTAAACCCCAATATCCCATAACAAATTGCAATATATAAAATCATAAAGATTAATACTGCAAAACATCATCCTCCAAATAGTTTTAGAATTTAAACCAATAAACCTAAAATAGAACAAGAAGCTGAAAAATAATAGCTATGTGTAGTCACAATCATTGCTATTCAAAGCACTAGTTAATTTTCCAACTAAATCAAAAAGAAGACATACTAGGCAACATAAATAACACAAGCTAAAGGAAAACAGATTCCAGTACTATTCCGAACACGAACTAAGATCATATGGACGGTTCAGAATCCTCATGAGACAACGGGTCTTTGAGCTTGTGAACAACAACATTCATTGCAGCATTAGAGAGGTGATTCTCTTTGCGAAGATCATTGATGTAAGTCTTTATGAGACCAAGGTCAGCAGTAACCTTTTCCAACTCAGTTTTCAATGCACCAAGATTTTTCAGAGTAACAATGAGCTCTTGTTTTGCTTCCCCAAAATATTTTAGAAAGTCATGAACCACTTCAGCAGAAATCATATCATCCTTCTCAGTATCCTCATAAGCATAGGCGTACTAACAAGAAGCGTGAGGATGATCTTCATCTACAAGGGTTCTTTTCTTCCTTTCCTTGGACTCAACTTCAAGACCTTTGTCCAGGAAACCTCTTGCAAAATCGCCATAGAAAGATGAAGAAGAAGACATCCTTGACAACCCAGAAACCAACCTAGAGTATGCGTACGTGACTTTCGTAAATCAATAGGTAAGTATTTAAGGGTTTCTTGAGGAAAGGATTCTAGGGTTTTCTTAAACAGTTGACTCGTGCCAGAACATGGGTATCCGTTCGAGTACAACATGACCCAGAAAAATAAAAACTCAAAAATAAATTTTGCTACAAAAAAAAGGCTTGATAAACTCCAAAACACAGAAAAGCACTTTTGAGCATAGTTGTAGCAAGAAACAAGATTCAAAAGAAAATTTCCTAAAGAATGAGAAGCAACTTTTCACACAAACAATACTTTAAGCACATCAAGTCTGCAGTCAATAGTTTAGCTATGGACGATAAGAAGATACCTCAACTCAACAGACGCATATGCCAAAAGTATACCTGATTATTAACACATCTTACTCCACAAGGTTTTTATGAGTAAGCTCTTCAAACCTTGTGATTAATTAGCACAAGTATGAGCCACGAGCTCATCTAGAGATTTATGGTTATGGTCAAGTCTCTTTTTCTTCCTGAATCTAGAGAGGGATCCTTTTTGATGCGAGAAATTATCATAAAACTTACTGTCATCAAAATACGAGACATAGTTTGAGTTCTTACCAGAATAATTTTGGTTTGAGGAGGAAGACAACCTGCTGACGAATTCCTTATACCCTTTAATTATCTCTTTCATATTATCTCTCATTTCATCAATTTTTCTTCTTTCTTCTGAACTTCCTTTCTTACCAGTGGCAGAGTTATTTCCAGAGACCATAACTCGATCTTCCTTTAGACGATGTTTATTAAGACGTCTGTTTTGTTCTTGAGTGTTCGAGGAACTCGTTGAACTGCCTTTCCTGGTAATATACACAGGGTAGGTACGAAAACCAATTGGTTTAGTCATACGAATGTCAGTTACACCCTTAAGAATTAATTCTAAGGTGTGTTGAAGTTGGAAAAAAGAGTTTTTCTTCATCCTAGAGGTTCCCTTTCGCTTAACAAAACTCTTTGTCTCACAGACAAGACATACTTTCTGATCATTCGAATGATTAGATAGTACAGACTTAATATCCTCGTTAGAAGATTTCTTCCCTCCATTTGATGTGCAACATCCTTGAGTGATAGAGACTTCAGGAACATCCTTTTTACCAGAAAGGGTTCCTTTTTTTACTTCTGAGCATAAATCCACTTTAGTTGTGCCAGAAGTACTTGGCATATTGGATTGCTTTGGGCATCCTTGAATAGAGATCTTACTCAAGCGATGTTCAATTTCCAAGGCATCCTTTTTGAGACTAGCCTCAAGAGTCGTGCACGAACACTGATCTTCAGCATTACCTTTGGATTTGCAATCACTTACTACACAAAGAAGAGTATTTACATGGTGCTTCAACCGCTTAAATCTATCAGCTTGAATTCTAACAATATTTAGAATCAATTTACTCTTTTCAGCTGAATCCCGTTCATTGCCTGAGAAGCTCTCTTTTGAAGGGTAATCGGGATCACACATGTCGATGTTAGTATGTCTCGTCAGAACACAAGGTTCGTCTATATTCGAGATTGAAGAAACTTTCTCTCTAATAGAATTTGACGAGATAGAACTTTTATTTCTGGATACGCATTTATCAGAGATAATACTCTTGTCCATAGAGTCATATCTCTACAAACACAGACTTGTAAGGTCTTAAACGTGTTTGCCTACTCTGATACCAATTGAATAAGCGGGGGTCTAGCGACACCACCCAATATTTCACTTAGCAATCTGTATGGACAAACTCGAATATATTGTTAAGAGAATCAACAAGACTCAATCAATTAAAATTATATCAATGAGTTTATATCTCTCTTCTTGATTTGATTTACTCAAGAAAGAACTGCGAGTTCTAAACAAATACAAGGAATAACTTGGATGGTACCAAAGACCAATATCCAAGGATCAATCAACAACAAAGGGTCGGATTTCCAATTGATTGATTCAAACACACAACCTGTATTATTTCAATTATATAAACAAATATAATGCGGAAATAGAAATAACACAGACACCAAAAAATTTGTTAACGAGGAAATCGCAAATGCAGAAAACCCCCGAGACCTAGTCCAGATTAAACACACACTGTATTAAGATGCTACAGATACTAGCCTACTCCAAGCTAATTTCGGACTGGACTGTAGTTGAACCCCAATCAGTCTCCCACTGATCCAAGGTACAGTTGTACTCCCTACGCCTCTGATCCCAGCAGGATACTGCGCACTTGATTTTCTTAGTTGATCTCACGCACAACTAAGAGTTGCTACGACCCAAAGTCGAAGACTTAACAATAAACAAATCTGTCACACACAGACAAGTCTATCAAAGGATCAATCTGTCTCCCACATATAAACCCTAAACGGTTTTGTTCCGTCTTTTGATAATAATCAAGGTGAACAGGAACCAATTGATAATCCGGTCTTATATTCCCGAAGAACAACCTAGGTTATCAATCACCTTATAACAATCTTAATCGTATGGTAGCGAAACAAGATATTGCGGAATCAAAACAAATGGGACGAATATGTTTGTGATTACTTTATATATCTTTCCTATCGGAGATATCAATCTCAAGCCAATCAATCTGATTTTACTCGTACAAAAAAAGATGCAACATCAGATCACACAACTACGATAAAAGTAGTATCGTTCTGGATTCACAATCCCAATGAAGTCTTTAAGTCGTTAACCTGGTTTTAGAAGAAGAAAACCAAAGGTTAAAGGAGAACCGACTCTAGTATGCAAACTAGTATCACACGTGAGGTGTGGGGATTGGTTTTGAACATATACTAGAGTTTCCCTTATATAGTCTTTCAAATCAGGGTTTGCAATTAAGTTACCTTGGTAACAAAGCAATCAATATCCACCGTTAGATGAAAACCTGATTTAAATTCAAGATAATATTTCTCAACCGTTAGATCGAAAACTTAGCTTGTTACACACACTTGACAATATGAGCATTTCATATTAACGATGTTCTTCTTCACCATAGATAGTTCAAATGATTTCAAATGAACTAGTCAGAGAGTTGTTCAATTGCTAGGAAATCTCATGTACTACACAAGACACGATTGAAGCAAAGATGATTTGATTCACTTGAATCGGTTCATGAACTTTTATATCCACGGTTTGCAGACTGGATTCCTTAATCTTTTTAAGTTTAAGTTCAGAAATCATCTTCAGATATATAACCTTCTCAAGTTCGCAGACTAGGTTCGTGGACTTAAGTTACCGGGCAGAGTTTATAAACTCCAGCAGAAATTCTCGGGTATGAGAACTTCGCCGGTTCGCGGACTGAGTTCGCGGACTAAGTTCACGGACTTATTTTCACGCAAATAGTTTGTCAACTCCAGCAGAAATTCTCGGGTTTGAGAACTTCGGCAGTTCGCGGACTTGGCTCACGCCATTCTTCCGGTTCTCTTGATCAACAAAGTTCGCAAACTTTGGTTCAAGGAATAGGAATTATACATAAATTTTTTTTCCACAACAATGCTTATGTCCACCATTGGTTATGGAATCTAAACTCTCATTTCAATCATTGAAACATTCTTAGAGGACGTTATATAGTTGTTACACCATTTCTCGTTAAAGCAATTTTCAAGATGATTGAAACATATCATAACTTTCGTCACATGGTAAAGATAAACTTGGTTAAAGCGAAAAGCTTACCAACTCATATTTCGAATATAGATAGGCAAGGTATACTCGGCTCGAAATACCAAATGTGTATAATCAAAGTCTATATATATATAGCATACGACTTCTTGTATTAAATAGTAGGAGATAGAGTAGATAGAATTTTGAGTGATAGATAAGTTCAAGTCTTCACATACCTTGAGTAGTTCTTCTACTTGTATGATGAATCGTCATGAAGTCCTCGAGCTCAACTATACTTTCTATCCTAGTCCGAGACTTAGCTATAATAGACTAGAAATCAAGACTTATAGTTTTGATCACTAACATTGACAAACATGCTTGAGATAGCAACGCATGCGAGTTCGACCGAGCAATGCTCTAAAAAAATACTTTATTCGTATAATTACGTAACTTTTATTGATGATCAGGCTTCTGTTATTGATAGATAAACTAATTGGGTATCATTGGTAAAGGTTTGAGAATAATCCACCGTAAATACACCGATGAATGTTTATTTGAATTTGAGTGATAGTTTCTAAAATTCTGAACAATTTTGTTTTGTTGTGGTTTTGATGTTCTTAGGCAGTCTTAATAATGTTAAATGATTTCAGGTCTTAACAAAAGTTGTAGATAACATATTATCTTTCATTTTGATTTGGAATTAATATGAATTTATTGTAAATATTTTGCTAATATGATGTTATCTGCCCAGTTTTAGAATGATCATATAAAACGAATATATTTTGTTTGAACCATTGGTTTGGTGTGAATTTTTGATACGTAATATATGAATGTGTCAAGAATGTTCCTGTAAAATTTGAAGATGATCAGATAAAGTTATCACCATGAATATATAATATAATATGGATGCAGTTAGTTTGTATGATTAAATGCTTGAAAGAAATTTATGTTGTTGACCCATGGTTTCTTGTGTTGTTTGTAAAAACGATTTTCAAAAGGAAATGAGTTCATGTTTTTCCGTTAGATGGGTAATGATCCCTGAGAGTTAAATGGGTAATGATCCCTGGGCAGGAACTTGTGTTTCCTGACCATCAATGACGGTTGTTCGTACCGGATAACGAAAATAAAACGGGTAATGATCCCCTAAAGCAGATGGGTATGTGATAGGTGTTGTAAACACCTTGATATTTATCTATTGTTTATGCTTTTGGTGCTACTTTTCTTGTAAATTGTGTATCTTATGTTTGCTTTTGAGTTTATTAGGTGCGATGGAGTCATTATGAGCAAAAGAAGGAGAAAACGTTCATTTGGAGCGTAAAAGGAAAAACGCCAATTCACAGGCGAGCTATACTTGGAGTCCGATAGAATGCGCAAGAAGGAGGTGAAGATAAACCGTCAGTTCCCTATGACTGACAGTTGAGTTGAACAGAGGATTAAGCTGTCGGTTACCTGGAACTGACAAGCCAATAATACTATGGTGGCCCATATCCATCAGTTTCTCATCATTCATTTCTTTTTCATGTGAAATTGAGAAAAGGAGGCGCTGTTCTGTGTCAATAGAGATGCAGAAATTCAGAGAATAGGGAAGGAAAGTTGATGATGGCTGCGATGAATCGAGTGATGATGATCAGAGCCTGGTGAAGATTATTGTTACAATGATGGCGGAGATGAAGTTGTTGTCATTTGGTTGATTCAATCAGGGAAGATGAATTAGGGATTAATGTTGTGAATCACAAAGAAATTGAAGGAGATTATGAACGGGTTTTGTCTGAATTAGGTATTGAGATTAATAAGATGGTGATACTGTGATTATCATGGGTATGAGATGTCGTGAATCTGGTGTTGGTTGATGGGATTTAGGGTTTGTATAAGTCGAGAACAAAAGGGATTTGGTGGCTGATTTAGGTGGAACTGTGGGTTCGATTGGAGAGAAGAACTGAAATGGGAGTTACTTCTGGTGGAGGAATTCTGAAGCTGCTGAGAGTATGTATGAAACTGGTAGGTGGCAGATGACGTTTAGGACAGAGCTCTGAAGTTAGATTAGAAAATTGTGGAATTGGTCTGAACTGGTGGTGATACCGAGAAGAAGAGAAGGTGTTGGTGGATTGCAGGTGGCCTGAGCTGAGATAGAAATTGCAAATGTTGCTGTTGGTTGAGATGGAATTTGATCAGAGATGAGAAGATGTCGATATAACTCAGGAATTTGAGAGTAAAAAGGGTATCTGGTGCAATTAAAGATGATTTCTGTGTCAAGCAATGTCAGAGAAGAGTAGAGATGGAGGAATTGGTTCGTCCTGAAGTTAGGTTTGATATGAATCTGAGATTGACAGATAATGGGTTTGGTGTTTGTGTTGATGTCAAGAATCTGAGAAAGGGGTAACAGTCTGCTGGATGGTATTAGATATGGGTCATGCTAAATCTGAGACTCCGGGAAAGAGATGGATGTTGTTGTTGGTGTAGTGATGCTGCTAATGGGTTCTGACAACAAGTAGAGAAGGCAATGGTAGTGTTAGTGTTGGTTGGTTACTGTAAATTGCAAAACAAGGGTGCTGCTGTTGATTATGGTGCTGTAATTGTCGTTAAGCGGCTGCCAGAACAAGGATGAAGATGCGCAACTGAATGGGTTTGAGCTGCAACAGATAGTGAGATGAATACATGACACAAAATGAATGTATGAACTCGGATTGTAGGATTGAAGCTGCAGCTGGAAAGTTTTGCATCACAACAGTTGCAGGAATGGAAAAGAGTGGCTCAGGTACTTTGCAAGTGATGGGATTGGAAGGTTTGGTTGCATTTTTTTTTGCAGTCAAGAGAAGCTGAAACTGGTGGAAGAGTGTTGCTTCCCCGGTGTGATGCATGAATGTTGCAGCTGAAGTTCTGATGCCTAGGAAACGAGGAAATGGGATTAGAGGCTGAGAGGAACAATGGGTACCTGCAGATGATCGAATCTGGTGGTACTGAAGTTGATGAGAAACAATAATGCTGGTGGTGTTACTTAGATGGATTACAGTGGTAACAATGTAAGTGCAGGGAACTGTAATGAATGGAAGAAGTGCAGGGGTGTGTGGCTATGACAGTGGATGATGCAGATGGAAGTTGGTTATGCTAGGCATGGTGCTGTTTATGCTGTTGGCTTGATACTGCTGCAGTGCAGCTGAACATGGATCTGGGATGGGCCTCTACAGTAGCTGATGAGGGCCCATGCGGCTGTTGGGCTCAACTTCAGGGACATACTTGGCTAGTTTTGGCAACGGATTGGCAGGGATTCTATGCACGGGAATTTGACTACTTGGAGACCTATAAAAGAGAAAAGTTTTCCATTCTTTATGATCTTTATCTCTTCTTCTGCTTTTGTTCTAGGGTTTAGAAACATGAAACTTCTATTTATTCTTGTTATGAACTCCATGAGCATGAGTACTTAATTTTCTTTAGGTTAAGGAATAAGTTGGATTTCCAAATATGGGTTGTGTTCAATAAATTAGTTTTGTATCCATACTTATAGTTTATGATTCATTGATTATATTGTTACATGATTTGAATGCTTGGTTGGTTGAGTCTAGAATCAATTGAGTTTGTTTTCATCTCTATTGATAGATTAAGATTTATTATACACAAAAGTGATAGATTCCTGATTACAAGTAGCATAATTGTGATTATTACTTGTAGTGATACATCCTATTAGTCACAAGTGAATCATAACCTTTGTTAAATCGGATTAGTGCTTTTACACGTTTGATTACTTTGATTGGTCTGACTTCGTAGAACTTAATGGATCTAGGGAATTAATCTTGATTGGTGCTTTTACATGTTAGGTTTTTCTCTAACATAGAATTCATATTCGCATCTTTTAATGTGTTTGTCGATGATAAGAGGAGACTTGCGATCAAGGTATCCTAGGATCTTTGATAAAAGTTGATATTAAATATCAATTCTAATTATTGTTTCGAATACATGTTTGTGAATGAAAACCGATCCTTGACCAATATCTTCATCTTATTGATTTGCGTGCTTTATTCCTTTGTTTGCTTTTAGTTTTGTTTAGTTACAAAAATCAGAAAAATCCCCCTTGTTTATATAGGAAACCGAACAATTTGACAACCCAAGACCTCTCTGTGGGAACGATCTTTTCTTGCCCTTGCTTCGTTATATATTTTGAGTAGTAAGAAAGTGTAATTATTTTTGACACCTACGACAGTGATCAAATTTTGGCGCCGTTGTCGGGGAGGCAGTGGTTGTCACTTGTTTTTGGTTTGTTTTTTTTGTTTTGTTTTTACATTTCTTATTTTCAGGTTTTTAACCTTGGTTTGAGAATCTTATTTCAGGTACTTGTTTCTCATGGAAGGAGCACACTACATGGATGGATACGGTTTTAAACAACCTCAACAATATGACAACTACCAAGTCCAGGGATATAATCAAAACCAATTCATTGGTTATGACCAATATTCCATGGAACCTTGTGGTCCTCATACGTATCAACAACCTTATGGCGGGTATGTGTGTGAACAACCACAAGGATGGGAGGATTCTTATGCTCGTGAACAACAAGTCTCTAACTTTTTGGACAAATTTTTCAACTTTGTACAAGAAGAGTTTCAAAAAGCTAAAGATACTACCGAAGAGCAACTCCAAGAACTTCGTGAAGATATGGCTATCTTACGAAGATGCATTGATCAATACAAGGAAGATATGGATAACTCTAATGTGCATATGGTTTGTGATGAATATTTGATTGATGCTAATGATGAAAAAGGCCAACCTTTGGGGTCTCTCGTTGATAATCGTGTAGTTAACTCAACTCTTGATATTAATAATGATCATTCACCTATTCAAAAGGATGAGTTTGAGACTAGAAACACTAAATTCAGTGACGACCAACTTTATGTAAACTATGAAAGTGAATATGATTAAGAAGATACATCGGTCGAAGCAACTCATGGTGACATTTCCAAAAGGTGTACAGAGGAATATTTTTGGGATCAAGATGAAGAAGAAGAGGACATTGATAACACTTATGTAGATTACTCAAGCATTGATCTTAATAATGAACAAGATCCTATTCAAAGGGTGGAACTTAAGGATGATGCATTTTTGAGTGTTCTAAAAAAGTTCCTTATAGTGAAATTTGGAGTCGCAAAAGAGTATGTGCCTTACAACAAAGAGGAGTGTGTTGAGAATGAAACCAATTTGATCCATATTGTGGAAGACCCAATTGAAATTGAGCTTTCAAAGGATTGTAATGATGATGTTAATGCCGAGACTTTAGTTAAGGTTGAAACGGATGAAGAATGGTTGCAAGGTTTGATAGAGGACCATGATATACAAGAGGTGAATAATTCACTTGATTTTTTCAAGGATGAAGAGGATTCCGTGCTACAAGAGATTATGATAGGTTTGTCTAACCCTTTGCATATTGTTTCTTATCCTTTACCTCTTATTGGTTTGAACGTATGTGTTTCGAAAATGTTGTTGAATGACTTTGTTTCTCGGTTTCAGCCATTAGAGATACTTGATTATCATACTATGCAGGTTTTGAAACAAGAAACCGTGGTAGTCCCTGACTTTTATATTCTTTATACACTTCCAAGTGTGGACAAGAATAAGTGTGGGGGAATTTTTTTTTGGTTGGTAGCTTCGTTTTTTTTTTATATTACTAATATTTGTGCGAAGCTAGTGTTTGCAAAACAGGTTCTTTGGGTGGATCCCCAACTTTTCAGGTTATTGGTGTATGGGGAACCGATCTTGCAAGTCGGGCTGACAACTTTAAACCAAGCGCTAAATGGGAGGAAACCTACTGGTTTTGTGTATCTATCTCTATCTTTTTATTTCTCAAGTCTTTTATCTTTATTTTATTATTTTGGATATTTGCATATCAAAACTCCAACTTTTAGAGATTTTTGAACAATTTAGAATAAATACTAGCCTTTCTAAGTAGATGGATTTTTTACTTGACGGTGAGGTATATATTGGATGGTTGGGATTAGATGCCAACTAAATAGCTTGTCTAGTGTTTATCCTCTATTGTTCAGAAATAGCTATGAGTTGGAGTATCAGTTTTTATTATGCATTTTATTTTCTTATTGTATATGTATATCATGTTATGAATTTACCATCTTGAACTTTACTTTGAATGACTAAATTTTACATTGAGGACAATGTAAAGTTTAAGTGTGGGGGAGTGTTCTCATATAGAGTTTTCAGCCTTGTTAGTTTTCCCTTGTGTTTATAAGAAAGAAAAAAAAAGTAGAAAAACTAAAAAAAAGATGGTAAACTCCTAAGTCTAGAAACTTGTGCCTCACACTAATGCAAACATCGTGGTTGTAGGAGTTGAGGAACCCATTAGTAGAGTCTATTCATATAAAAATATAAAAAATATAAAAAAATAATAACATGATAGTTGTCATCATATCTCGGAGTCGTTACCATATCACGTTCTATTTTTATTTTTCCATATTTATCTATTGTTTCTCTAAGTGATTTGGTGGGTCACAGGCATCGAATTGTTATCACTGCTAGGATGAAATAGAGCGATTGAGTTACTACAAAAAAAAAAAAAGACCAAACCAATTTGACCAAACGGTGTACTTAAAATAAAAAAAAAACAAAAACAAAAAAGATTGACAAGAGGAGATTTGCGGGATATACTTGCGATCAAGGTATCCTAAGACCTTTGATAAAAGTTGAGATTAAATATCAATTCTAATTATTGTTTCGAATACATGTTTGTGAATGAAAACCGATCCTTGACCAATATATTCATCTTATTGATTTGCATGCTTTATTCCTTTGTTTGCTTTTAGTTTTGTTTAGTTACAAAAATCAGAAAATTCCCCTTTGTTTATATAGGAAATCGAACAATTTGACAACCCAAGACCTCTATGTGGGAACGATCCTTTCTTGCCCTTGCTTCATTATATATTTTGAGTAGTAAGAAAGTGTAATTATTTTTGACGCCTACGACATCGATCAGTATGATCCCCATAGGAACTTTTGTTCTTGACGATCGATGGAGGCTGGCCGTGCCGAGAAATGATAGGTCGGTGTACGAACCAAGGTTTTCGCACCGTAAACTCATGGTTTGTTGGTGACATTGTTAATATGTGAATGATGTGTTGAAACTTAAATGAATGATTTGTTGATGATAATATTAATGTTATGCACTCATAGACTGAATTCTAGATTGGATAATTTATCGAAAACAATGTTGGTATTGTGATTGTGGAATATATCATTGATTCATTGAAGTTGTATTGTGTTTCTTGTTATATGTTTTTCCTTGACAAAATGATTATGTTTGTGCATATTTAGAGAATTGTGAATGCATTCTACTGAGCTATCATCTCACCCCAATTGACATCCTTGCATATTTATCAGAGTTGCGCAGCGGAAGCTAGGAATGAGTAGCTTAGTGATTGCGTTGTTTTCTTGTAATTGTTTGAAATGTAAATTTGAACTAAAATGTTGTTAAAGATTTCTACTAAATTCAAATTCATAAATTCATGTTTCATAAAGCTTTTATCATGTTTGATATAAAAATTTAAATTAAGTAAGTCATATGCATAAGTCTCTTTCCGACCCGAACGCTTCAAATTCGGATCTCCATATGGGTTTGACCCTGATCCGGAATCCGGGGTGTTACAATGGTAGTTCATATTGTTGAGTGAACTCGTACTATTATGGTTTTTCATATTGTAAAATGAATTCGTAAATGGTAGTTCATATTGTAGAATGAACTCGTGATATGTGTTCATATTGTAGAATGAACTCTTAATGGTATTTCATATTCATATGGTAGAATAAACTCGTAATAGTAGTTCATTATACTATTTCATTTTGTAGAATGAACTCGTATAGTAGTTCACCTTGTAGAATAAACTAGCTAGTATGGTAGTTATTCAAGTAGTTCATTTTGTAGAATGAACTCGTATGGTAGTCCTAGGTTACGTAAAAATTAATATCCTTGAAACATAGAAACAATAGTACTCGTTGGAAAGGTCTTATCGAGAGCTTTGCAAGTGTATAAATTTTATTAGTTTTTGACTTTATAGTTCAAAAAATATTAAAGTTTTAAGTTTTTTTTATTTATTTTTATTTATGAAGAAAGAGAATAGAGAGAAAAGAATATTTCTGACAGTGTTTTAAAAAAGTCATTGGAGCAATTGGACCAAGTCAACATGACAAAAAGGACACACTTATTATAATTCCTAGAGGACCTAGACTATTTGATAGTTTCTACTTTATTATTACCTTTCTCCTCTTTTGAAAGCTGTCGCCGTGAAAGAAAAAACTCCTTCTCAACTACAACCTCACTGCTCAGATCTACTTCGTTTTAGGGTGGATCTGAGCAGTACCTTGTGTTTTCATGCGATTTAAACTAGTTTCTTTTAGCTTAGGTAGTTTAACGTTTACTAGGATTAGTTTATCTGCTCTTTTGAGTCACTTGCCAGCGGTACGGTTTATCCGCTTTCGTAGCGGCTTTATCTATGCTTTCCAAGCATCATTTTCTACCTTTAATGGCTATTCTCAGTTAGGGTTCTTAGGGTTGAAGTTGAAGTACAACGGTAGTGAGATCCGACGACCGGAATCTTCATCGCTCCGTTCAAGATTTAGTACAAATTACTCCTTATTAGGAGTAGCTCTTTCTCTAGAAGAAGATCGTTATAAAAAAAAACGGAGGATTTGTAATCCAAAAACCATTTCTCTTCCGATTAATTCGAATTGTATTTCATATGCATTTTAAGTCGTTTTCTAATATTCCTTTGCTTTTCTCATCGTAATATTTTGACCTACTCAACTATCTCCCAGTAACTTCTCTATGATATCAACCAAAAGAATTCTCAAAAGAAGAAAAGACAAACAAGAAAATTTTGTAGTATCAATTAGGTTAAAGCAAGAGATAGAGAAGGAGAAGAACTTCTTATTTAGAAAGAGGCATCAGGAATTACATAAATACAATGTTCTTTATATATTGGAAAGGGAAAACCTAGTCATCTAATGGATCACATATCCATGGGACATAGGCCCTATAACACCCCCCCTTGTGCAGTTCAATAACAAAGCTTTATACATAGTACTTCACATACAATGCTTTGAATGTAGTTCTTAAAATGTCGTTCTCTCCTTGATGACTTGTGCCGAAATCAATTGCCTTACTAAAACTTTGACAAGGAAAAACCCAGTGGGATAAAACCTTGGTACAACTCTTCACATGTTGTCTCGTACTTTACATGTAGTTCATCACATGTAATACGATCTTAAAAGATCGACGAGTCTAAGTTAATTGCCTCGTTAAAACTTCGTCAGGAAAACCCAGAAGAACAAAACCCGAGCTAAATAAAAGGATTACAATATTAAGCAAACTTAGAACATAGTTGGACTTGAATATGTTGCCTCATTAAAACCTTGACAAGGAAAAACCTAGTGGGACAAAACCTTGACGAAGGAAAAAGAGTACAACGTGATAGATACAAGTAAAGGAGATCCATTGCAGATGATCACTTTTCTCCGCTGAAGTTGACTAATTGTTTCATAACTCCTAAGACAGAAAATCCTTGTGGGAAAGACAATAGCCTTAGTTGGGAAATTACTTCCCTGTGTTTGTTGTTGTCACATTAAAAACCTTTCCAAGTAACAAAAACCCTGTGGGAAAAAGCAACCTCGGTGAAGGAAAAGAGTCCAACACACTATTAGATTCTCCCCCTGATGTCGGACAATTTTATTAGTCCAACCAAGTAATGAGAGTTCATCACACTTTACTGTGATGACTTAAATGTTTATAAGACGATGTTGTTGATTCTGGAAGTTACATTGCTTAACATACTATCACGTTTCATTTCTTTGATTCAAATATTTTCAGTAATATCAACGCGATCTTTATGTCTTCAACGTTCAACATACTTGATGTTTTTAGTGTTGTCTCGCTAAAAACCTTGTCGAGTAACAAAACCCTTTGTGAAAAACTATTCCCGATCGAAGGGAAAAAGAGTACAACACAACTTCAATTTCCAAGGAAAATATGTCGACATCATATCCTTGGATCCTCCCCCTGATGTCGGCATCTCCCCCTGTTTACTTTCAGAGTTGTTCCAGACTGTTCCTTTAGTCATGTGCTTTTCAAAACCGAATATCTGTAATGACTTAGAAAATAGTCTACCGTATCTCCCCCTGATTACTTTTGTTAGAGAAGAGATTATTGTTCCTTTATAATCAACAACCTTTGGATTGCAACTTTCGTTAGCATTCTTTTTTATATCTTTGCATGAATAATTTTTTTATATGTCAGTGGTTACTTTTAAGAACACGATTGCATTCACTATACCATTCCAATGAGGCTGCGTTGGCGCTGAGCTATATCTAGCTAACAATTTCAGTGAGGATGTAACATTTGTTCGAGTACATTATGCTAAGTACAATAATGCTTCTATTATACTTAGATAAGGAAAGTTCATCTCTCGACCCAACTTCGTCATCTTCCTTTAGACGAATTGGTCATTTATGTACATTTGAAAATCGACTAATCATGGGAGTGCTAGCGGCATGCACGTCCTTGTTAAATTTCCTGACAATGGACATAAAACTGGTGGAATAATATAACACAACCTCGGTCTTCTAGTTTAGAACATAGATAAGATAGAGATTTACCAGGATTTTCATCTCAAATTCAGATTTTAAATAGCTTGTAAGATCTCTTATTCCATTAAGAGTACTTATCATGTCTATATCGTTGACTTAGATATCTATAATTCTGAATCAGGAACTTATTCAATACGCATGATACAAAACCGTAATTTTTTATCCCTTCCCAATCAAATATTCACTTAGACGGGTATACCACATCCGCCTGATTGTTTAAATCAATAAGTGAGTGTTCCAGTGTAATTGCAAAGACACTCCGTGGTTTAGAGTCATTCGACTTAGGAAGCAAAAGGCCATCATGCACTTTTGCAAATATCTTTGAGTCTAAATATCCAGAGATATAACCACATTTACAATGTTTCAAGTTCTTTTGAAACTACCAAGCAAATTAATTAACTGAACATTATGATGTTCAGAAGAGTATGCGATCCAGGGGTTTGTGAGAAACCTCACGCCACAAGGTGATTCTTTATACTTTAAGACCTCATTCATCTCAATACACTTTGTGACAAATAACCACATATGTCCCACAGGCTTTACACTTGGTTGGTTAGCACTAAAACACCAAATACCCGTATATTTGTCGAAAAACTAAGTTCTACCTGGATTGCGTGGGCCAAATATGCTCCTTATTTGAAATTAATCAAAATAAAGCATGGTTCGATCTCATTGTGCTCTACTTCTGGAGCAACTATTTATGGATTATATCATCACTGTGCACGCATGATCCTTCCATTGACTCATGTCCATTCTCATAATCCGTCGGGATTTCGTTGTTCTCTAGAATCATTTAAAACTTCGGAGTGTCCTTCAACATTGATTCATGGACGTAGTCAGAGACAATCAAATGAGATGATTTCATTAATGATACAAATTAGGTTGTGCCTTACGCATATGCTTTCTCTCTAGGTGAGCATTGATCGAACCTGGTGGTCTCTCCTTCTTCCTTTATGGAGCCACGACCTCAACTATACTTCCATCAAGTGTAGTTTCAACACCTTAGTCTATGGTGTACCCCATACTGAGGATTTCTAACCTTGCAGGGATATTTGTAGCTGGTATGTGTGATCTTGTCAATTTGGCGACATCAGTGTACCTTCTAAAAATCGATTATTCTTTGTAACTCCATATTTACATTTGTGGAGTACAAGAATCAATATGAGACATAGTGGGAACACACCACGATAATTCCTGTCGTTCCCTTAGAAAATACATTTTCTTATCTCCCCCTAACGACGAGAAGACCGTCTCATTAAAATGACAACCCGAAAATCTAGCGGTAAGAGATCTCCTGCCAAAGGTTTTAAAAATGCGGATAATTGTAGGGAACTCATTTCCAACATAACTACTTAACAGTTTTGAAGACCCATCATAGTACGTTATGGAGACGTAATGGCACATGGATAGTGAAATCAAAAATGCGTAAGAACACGAATGTCAGGATTAAATCCAGTTACCAACTGGTATGCAAGAAAAAAGAGGTTGACCAATATTGGGGTCTAAAAACGAATTAAGTAAAGATGCGCGTAATATTGCATATCCCCAAAGCAATAAAAGGTAGGTTGGTACGCATAACATATTCCTTAGACACCATCTGTAACCTTTGATGATAGCTTTTGCGAGACCATGGGGTATATGATGCTCTACATTGATCCTATTAAACATGCAATAACCATCAAGTCCTTTTGATGTATACTCTCTAGCATTTAAAAGGGGTGGTAAGCCCTTAAATGTATAATATGTGCTAGTAGTTTTTCAAAAGCAACATTTCTCGAGAACTATAACTAGTCCAAAGTGTGAAAACATCCACCAGAGTCATAACTTACTTTAATGGTCCGCATTCCGCGTGGATATATTTCCAGATCACCTTATTTTTCTTTGTAATATAGGTTGTTTACCATTTGCATCTTCGGATGGTCTCAATCCTTGTTACAATAGACTTTGTAAAACGAGTGATATGCTTCCTTACTTTAAAAGTATAATGGGAGCTAGGGGATGGTGTATCTATTTCTTTAGAGAACACTTATTGAATACAAGTTAACAGTATGTCAATCAGGCAAGTTAACAGTGATACCAATCAGGATTGCAAACAAAGTTGCATTGTGAATAAGAATAATAAAGTAATGATATCATGTCAATCGAGATGTTAAAAGAAATACATATACGGATTATTGTTTATACAAGACAAAAGATAATGATTTTATTAATCAATTTATTAATAGATAAAACATTCATGTTTAACAAAAAAAAATCGTTTTCATATGAGAGGAAAAAAGAAATAGTTGCACATGGTTTCATTACCTGGCTTGATTGGGGTATACCTAGATTAATTGGGGTATATCTAATGAGACAAAAGTTAGGTCATTTTGAAGTAAAAGAAGTCACCCCTTAACCTTTTATTTTCTAAATGGCTAATATGCCATTGTTTAATTAACACTAAAAAATCTGATTAGGTTAATTAATTGAGTTTACATTAAAATTTTCAAATTATGAATTCAGTAGATTAAACCTTTAATCCTTCTTATGAGTTCGATTTCAATCAAAAAATTTGGTTTTGAAAATATGAAAGGTTGGCAAAGTCGACTTTTGAACAAGGTGCCGGCTATGTCTCGCCGGCATGGTCTACGTTTGAATAAGATGCCGACCAAGCTTATCCGACATGGTCCTTGGATGAAGAACACGCCGAACCTTTGTTGACCGGAAGGGTCTTTGAATGTATATTATGCCGACTTTATTGGGGAAGCAATCTTACGGCCGGCATGTAAATATTTCCTACAATGTCGGCTATCATATAGTCGGCATCCACGTAATTTATAACACTGCCGGCTGACCTGTATCCGGCATGTTAAGGATTTATAACCTTGCCGACCTGTACTTATACCAAACAGAAAACAGAATATGGGAAGATGTAATTCACTTTATTCATGCAATTTTGGTTACTACATTGATTGAAACACAAAAACGAATGCACTTAGCATGTGCGTCAAGCCTTTGAACCCATAGGCGACCATAGTGGACGAGTTATAGTCTCGTGAGGGATTACGTATAGGTCTACCCACAAAACCTATACGAAAACTTCTAAAGCAATCAATCTTCCTCCTCCGAAGACGATACATCATCCAAGTAATCCAGGTTATCCTCCGGGATTCTTTCTGCCAAGAGGTGATAGCTTGCATCGAAAGCGAATGCTTCCCCCTTTTCCTCCAAGTAGCGCGCTTTCACGACTTCGTGCTACAAAAACAAACTTACATTTGTTAGTGGTGTTTCATTGGAAGATAAAATAACATGGGTTACGTAAAACAAACCACAAAAATACTCACAAATTGTGTAATGGACAAGGTAAAGGGGCGAGTGTTAAAAATCCGAGGTTGAAGAGCTAAAAAAGTAAGTATCACGTTTTCGATTACTAGGTGCCTCTCATGGACTTTTTGAACACTTTTTACATTAGGATTCCCAAAGTCTTGGATAAATTTGTTGTGTACCCTAGACCAAAAGATTGTGGAATCCACCCTTTCGGAGGATTGACGTCTAAGTCGTTTTTCCGCATACCATGCTTTGGTGATTTCCAAATCTTCATTTGAATCAAATGAAGTCATTGTTGTTGGTATATAGCTATTGGGTGAGTTAGATGGAGTGTATGATGATGATATGAGCTTTGGAGAGTATATGGAACTATATGTTTCCGTTAACTTTCTTGGTGAGTGCCATAGAACCCTTTGTCAACTCATTGTTCAAGAAGGCGAACACCGCAATACCCCAAGAATACTCATGCACCTTATCTAAGGGATCCATTAGTTTCAAATAACTGGCGTCGACCAAGCTTCCAGAACTGTCGGGGAAGATACATTTGCCTAGGACGTAAAGAAAAAAAGTTGACGCGGTAGCATTGATTCGCACCGGGTGCACCCTTCCTTCCTCATCAAAGATTTTCTTGGTCCCCGATAATGTGTCCCTCAACAGATTCAGATTAAACTTCTTGGTTATACGACCTTATTTCTTCTCAAGCTTAGACTCCATCTCAATTTGATTACAACCTAACATTTTATGGCTCAATTTTTAAATATCCTTGAAAGAAAAATCATAATTGAATCCCTCACACACTACTTTTCCTCAACCTCGAGGCCTAGAATTTGATGAGCATCATTGGGAATTATCGCCATCTCACTGAATGGGAATAACATTGTATCAGTATCTCCGTAGAAGCTCTCACAGAATGCAGATACGGTAACTCTATCATGCTCAATATTCGAACTCTCCACCGCAGGCCACAACCCGGAGTTCTTGACAATCACTTTCACCTCCTCACATTCTAGACCAAGATACCAAGTCTTAGTCAATGAACACGAAGCTTGGCGCCTCAAGAGACGGACAACATGCTTGTGATCCTAAATACCAAAAAAAAAAAAACAAAATGAAAAGAAATACAAACACTTGACGCAAATTTAATATAGATACACACTTGAATAGAAAAAAAAGATGGATTGAGAGTACTTACGATAGTATTATGGATCGTACATGCCCAAGAGTCTTTGTATCCAAAAAGAACTTCTCCACCATATCCTGGGGTCCTTGTTGGACGCTCACCTTTTTTCAGTATAACCATCAAGTGACGGGCAGACATGTGGGAATTAACTGGTTTAGTGATCATCCTCTTCTTCTTTCCGGTTTCAGTTGAAGCTTGGGTTTGTTCAACATTAGATTCAGTTTGTCCTTCTTCTTCTTCTTCTTCTTCTTCTTCTTCTTCTTCCTCATCAACAATTTCATCTTGGATATTCTTACCATCATCATCATCATCATCATCATCATCATCATCATCATCATCATCATCATCATCATCATCATCATCATCATCACCTCCTCCAACATCAGGCATGTCTTGATCACCATCATCATCATCACCTCTTCTACCAGATGGAATTGATTGGTCTTCATCTGGAGTATCGTCTGAATCACTGGGTTCCGATGGTGGTTGAGAATCATTCGGTACATGGATCTTGAGCGTTCCCGGCACAACGTATGCCCCTCGATGTGTTAAAATCAAGAGTTTATCACCAACACGAGGAGGTCTTGAAGGAGGACTAAGAGCTTTCATAGCTTTCTTTTTTTCCTTTTCCAACCTGAACAAGAACAATTAAGAAAAAAAATTACAGGTCGACAGGGTCGACAAATATAACCAATCCGGCGGAACAATGGCCGGAAGAGTCGATTAAAACATATATTCCGGCTAAATTATAGCCGGCAGGGTATCATTCGAAAAACCTGCCGGCTTATAACAAATATGAACACAGGAGATACAAGGATTTTCCACATTACAGGTCGGCAAGGTCCATTACCCATACATTGCCGGCTGACAAACAACCGACATGGTTTTATCCAAATACCATTCAGGTTTTAAAAATTCAAGGCATCAGGAGACACAAAAAACTTGAAATATAGCCGGCAAGGTAAAAAATTACAACCAACCCGGCTAAAAAAAAAACTGCCGCCGGCAGGGTCTGAGGTTGAATAACTTGTCGGCCCTGCAAGTACCAGTTACAGGTATTCAAAAGTCGACACGATCTTCAACCAAAGAGCCTGCCGGCCAAAACCTAACTATGAAAAGCCGGCAAGGTCGATAACATAATACCTTGCCGGCGATAATAACTGAAAATCAAAGAATCAATTTCTGACCTAATTTGACATGAAAACATCAAACAGAAGTACTAGAGTGAGTTTAAGTAAGCCCTTACTTTCTTAAGCACACCATTTCTCGTGTTTCAGCGGATGCGAATTCTCCTTCTTCGACGGTTTTTTTCTTCACTTTGTTTTGAACCAAACTTGCAATTCCAGGGTTATACTCATTGGGTTTTCGATTAGCGTCTTTCATACGATTTCCTTTCTGCCGTGGTGGATCCATTGATGAAGATAAATTGGAGTTTTTGAATCGATGATTTCAATGAATTAATCGACGAGTTTTGATTGTGGTGGGGGTGATAGAGCCGATATGGTTGTGGAGGAGAAGAAGAAGAGAAGAAGATAAGAAGAAGATGACATGAAAAGATTAAAAATGATTTAGGGTAATAGGTCTTTAAAGGGTAAGGGTAGTTTTGTAACTTTCCCATTAGGACTCCACCTAAAACCCTTAAAAAGAGTCCCTTTAAAATTGGGTAACCCCAATCAAGCCAGGTTTCATTAGTTCATTTTTTATTTTTGAAAAGAGTTTCATCAGTTCATATATAGCCCTAGTATCATCCTGATTTATAAAGGGGGATACCAGTTCTACTAAGTGCTTATGCCGTTTCATATAGGACAAAAAGATTCCACCGATCCTGACCGTTGGATCGATGAAATCGTGTAGCATCATATCACGAAAATCAATTTTTTTTTCCAAACGGACATATAAATAAACAAACAATATCATCTAGGTTCATCAACTAGCAGAAGTCATTGACGACATCAGTTAGGTATACCTCGTTTTCTTTTTGATGGATATGATTGAATAAAAGAATGATAGAAGTATATAACCGATTTGCTAATAACCCTTTTTTTTCTTGTTGTTATTTGCGGCAACGTTTGAGCATCGTGGTGATAACGTTTTGTAGTATCAATTAGGTTAAAGCAAGAGATAGAGAAGGAGATGAATTTCTTATTGAGAAAGAGGCATCAGGAATTACATACATACAATGTTCTTTATATATTGGAAAGAGAAAAACTAATCATCTAATGGACCGCACATCCATGGGCCATAAGCCCTATAACAAAAAAACAAATTTTTTTTATTGGTACGTATACTTTATTCAAACTTAAATAACAGGACGTTCACAAAATGCGTGAGAGACACGTGTAAGTACACAAACATCACACATGTAAGTACACAAACATCTCGTACTCATGCTTCCAATGCTTAAGCGAGGGAATTCTTTTCAGTTGGAATGGGTTTCACTAACAATGATATAACTCGATTTTTCATCTCAGTCCCTGCTTTACCTCCATACCAATCTTTAAACTGGTAAACACAGTGACAACTACGGGCATAATTTTCTACAAAATCCATAAATTGTCGTGGGGAAATAGAGCGTGAATACTAATCTCCGTTCATCTTCTTTCACAGATCATGTATCATATGTTTGATGTGTTCACGGGCTAAGGCTTCTGAAACACCATTCTGATGTATGTAACATTGTATTGCTTTTGGAGTGTCACCCCTCTCTTGCTCGTGCTGCACAAACCATTATACATTCCATCAGATCATTATCTTTCTTTATAATAAGAGATCCAAAAAAGCCACATGGCATCACCACAATCGATCTGATTTGTAGTGAAACCATGTAATCATCTCTTGACAACTCATCGACGTGTCAGCAATGTCCGAAAGTCATGGCGTTAGATACAATGCAGTTTTACATGTCCTTTCACGAAACGGTACATTTATGAGAGTCTCTTTCATACGGTACTTAACAAATAACTAAAAAGCCTCACTTGCCAAACGACTTTGGATGTATAAAAACATCGTGAGATTCGGTTTCGAGATAGCCAGAAAATGAGGGAAAAAGGTGGTACTAGAAAAAGAATCTTGAGGAAAGAGTCGGGAGACAATGGAGAAATTGCATAGCTACCAACAAGGTTGTGAAATCGTAAATCGCGGAGCGAATCGTTTTTTAATTTTGTGAATCGAATCGCATATTAAAGCGTGAATCGGAGATTCATGGACGATTATTAAATCGTAAGTTTTGTTATAAATAATATAGAATTATGCGGAATATCTAATAAAGATCTTATTATTTTGCAAAGCTTTGCTTTTTGATATAATATATACAAATAAATTTCATAAAACATCAAAACAATCAAAGTGGAACATTGGTTAGAGGTCGCTGTTATTACTTAGTTGGTCATGAGTTCGATCCTCCACGGATTCAGGGAGACAACGATTCCCATAAGCGATTCAAATCGATATGCTTCAAAATGAAGCGAATCGTACGATTTTCAAAACCGGTGATACGGATACCACAAGGTAAGATTCGAATATATTAATTTGATTCCTGTAATATTTATTTTTTTAAAGAAAAAAAAACTTTTAAGCCCTAATAGCTTCTATCATATCAGCCAATGCATCGAGGGATTATGAATTATCAGGAGGGAAAGAAAGCGTGTAAACACGATATTGGTGATCAACTATGATATTGTACCACTTCTGAGATATTTCATTTGTTTTACAGATAATAAAGAAAGGGATTCATCAATACGTTAAATGTTGTGATACAACAGACTACAGAGAACAGCGCCCATGAGATGGATAAGATTTTCAGATGGAGTGAGTCTCTGAGTGTTCCATGGAATTACCGTATTGAAGAGAATGGGTTATACAAAATAAAGTACCACTTCTGAGATATTTCATTTGTTTTGTGGTGAAACCGTGTCATCAACATTATCCATCGCAGCAATAAAAGAATCGCAATCGCTTTTATAGCCTTATGTGTTCATCATGGCGTCTAATTTCGCATTTAGAAAAGGCTTAAAGCATTAAGTGTGTGGTCTTATCAGAAACGTATAAAATTCGGTGACAAATCACAGATGTACAGCTACAAAAGTCAAAAGGTAAAAGAGTCCAAGGTCTGGCTACTTTGATTATCAAGTTTATTTGATTGTCTCGCATTTGAACTGATGATAAATTTAACATTATGAGATTAACTTCAAAGCATGGTGATCACTCTATGGAAACCAGATTTTTATTTAATTTTTTGTTGGAGAAATTGACAAGGTAGATCACTCAAGGTAAAGCAAAATGGCACTGTTGGACGGAATATCAGAGTTACGATAAAATGAATTGTAACAGTTGATCGAAATATTACACTCAAACACCAAGGCGCAGCCAAGTGATGCAACAGGAGTCTAGGTTCCATCTGTTTATACGGGCTCTTCGTTAAAGCATTAGTAAAGAGTTCTCCTTCTTAATTTTTGATAAAGGAAGAAAGGGTAAGAGACATACCAATTACATATGTAGAGATGCCCAAATGACGAACACAATTGAGTATCCACATGATTTGTTTTTTGCCTGAAAATAACTAACTTAAATAGGCCAAGGAAATGAAAATAAAATAGAACTACCCATGCCTGACAGGAAGAACGAGGGAAAGCCTGACTGATAGCTAGAATGGACTACATGCAGTTTTTGGGGGAAGTTAGTGAACCACAGTCCTCCATAACTTCCTTTCTGAAGAACCTTTTTCTAGCACACCCGCAACAAATTAGCCTCTCTATATTAATGAGCAATATTGAGAGAATATACTAGAGTCAATAAATAAGTCTTCATTTCGCTTAAGTTTTGAATTAAGCTATTAAGGTATCATGGAGAAGATTTCACTCGGCTGCATAAGTTAGTGGAAGATGGACTTGGATGATTTTAAAGTTGGTCATCTTAAGTTGTACAATAAAGATCATGCTCATGATACAAATCCGGTCATACCGGTGCGTATGCACCGGGTTGGGAGCTTGTATCATTAAATTACGTTCTTATTGACAAGTTAATTCTTTTCGTACTCCCCACCTTTAATTTAAGGGGTGATATTTTCATTACAATTTTCTTTTTAAAAAAAATAAATAATAGCCGGAAAATAAGCTAGAGATGAAAATATATTTTAGAAGGGCACTTACTTCTGAAGTTTGCAAGTCATCCAGAAGTCGACTTATCATGAGTGAGTGTCGGACGAAATCAGATGAATAGTTCTTCAGGCATTCTAAAGCTTCTTTTGTAATTTCATTCCCTTGAAGAAAATAGGCGTAAGTTGGCATCAAATATCCGGAGGCTGAAATCCATCCGTTGTCCATATATTCTTCAAACGTCGGTGTGTACCCACTATAGTACCATTTAGCTTCCAGAAAATATGCATTGCAAAAATCTGCCCACTGATAAAACCAGTGAAACAATTCGATTAATTGACATGCGTGAAGGCAGGCACCTGACTTATATGATCGTGGTGGTAGAACCAGAGAACTTTTACTTTAACAAATAAATTGAAGTTCTTACTGGATGGATTACACCAACAATATTGATTGATTCAGTCGTGCGCTTATATACTAGGTATTCGCATGCATGATAGATTAAATACTTTAATTTTTAGGGATCGATTTGATCTTGGCATGCAGTATGATTTCAAAAAGAATATATTGTACTTCAACTAGCCAAACTCAATATGATCTCTAGAGTCTATTACACTTAGCTAGGTAGTTAATTACTTTATCATCTGAAAAGAGGAGCAGTACATAACTAATGTTCAAAAAAGTTACCACTTTCTTCAAGTATGATAGGATGTCTAGGCCACGCTTCTTTAGAACCATATAAGCCATGGCATTGGTGGTGTTGTAAACAGCCAAAAACAGTAGTTTCATGTAATCTGGAAGGTCGACAATTTTGTTAACATCCCACCTGTAAAATAACAATCAAATGAGATCCTATTAACTAAATCTCCAAGATAGAGGACGGTGACCAATCCATTCATCACTAAAAGGACATTTCCCCACTTTAATTGTTCAGTTTGTGTCGGTCAGGCCAAACATTAATAGACGTAAATGACATTTCCAAGATAATATGCAAACCTTTCAATTGCATCAGTGAACATATTGAGTTCATCCAAGGTACCGTAAACGTCATAAGCATCATCAACTGGAGTTCCCAGCACACCAAATTTGGTTATCTCCTCCCTGCTGATGTCAAACTCCGGCTCAAAGTTACACCACGCAGTCCAGACAAACATTTCAACAAACCTGTTTCTGGAGAAGCTCCATAATTCTATACAACTCAACTCTTTCCACCACCTGTAAATGAGATTAATTTGATATCACTTTTCATTAGAGTTAGGCTCTTAATAAGATCACTGTCACAATCATCACCTCATATTAGATAAGATCCATGTGACACAACTTTCTACAAAACACAACTTTTGGGAAATTTGTTTTGTTCTCGCCTTACAATTTAATTGATTGTGATAACACATGCAAAAACACTTTAAAAAAAAGAATTCAATTAGCAAAATTAAAATGGACTAGATGGCCAAATACTCAAATTAAGGGATAACTTAATTTACTACCACCACCATCTAACTAGCTTCGACTCTAGTCAACTCTTGATGACTGATTTGGTCTCCTATTTAGCAAAATCTGGTCCCATCATAGCAGCTATCTCAATTTTTAGATGACCCAACAGAAGCCTATTCTCATAACAGTAGTCGTTAAATATTATTCCTTACCTGGAGGTGTGTTTTAATTCATCTTGATACTTGGCTTGCAAAATGTTGAAGTCCCAATTTAGCAAATTCCAGTAACAATGGGTCCATATCTTGCATCATTTCATAGGTGTCAATGTACCATCTTGCTTCTACTCGCGGAGTTGTCCACTGAAGTGGAAGCTCCAAGGCATGATGGACTAATCGTTCGGTGATGCAAGTATTCGTTCCTTCATCTTTGGCTGGTAGCGACTGCAAGTACTCCTCGAGAGTCTTAGTTGTTAATTTTTGGGCATCATCTAATATATCTTCGCCTTCCAAAGCATAGAACGAGGCTTCATAAACACTCAACATTCCTTCTACATCATTAAATGCTGAGAAAGTGTTCATCATCTCCGCCATAATGAAGCGCTTAAAAACATCTGCAACGCACAATCAAAAATTCAAGTTAGTAAAACACACAAATAAGCCTTTTCTAACTCTCTCGCTTTGGAGACTGTTAATGCACACTCAAGTTCAACTTATTAGTCCAGTCCATGAATCAGCCAATAATGGGGGTAAGCCAAACTGAACTACACAGTATGTATTGGACCTTGCCTCCTATCTAATTACTACCAGTGCGCCCAGCACGAAGTAGGGTTTGGGACATGAACTAATCGGATTTCCTCCTCGATGTTGTTACTTCTTCTGACTGCTGTTGCATGCGATATACACTGAAAATATACATACCTTGTGAAAACTCGTAGCGATGTTGTCTGAGCAGCCTAAACCGTAAAGCTCTGGTGAACATGTCATCCTTCTCCCATCCATAATTCTTCTTGTTGATGATGTCTAAGGAAGCTCTGATCTCACCATCGAAATGGTAACTCACTCCAAGCCTTTGAATGACATTGATCAACTTAAGAGTGGACGATAACGACTCACTACACACTTGATCAGCAAACATGAGCCTCACCTTTTCTTTTAGTTTCTCAGATCGTTTACTCTCCTCCTACACAGTCAAATATCCATCAATTTTTATTTTTAATTCACATGCATATGCATAATACTCCCTCCGTCTCTAACCTGCCTATCATTTGGAAACGTAGGTAATAAGTTTTAGTAGGAAATGTGATTCTTGAATAATATATCAAGTATATATATATAGAAATTTTCAATCCAAAAAGAATAATTATTAGATGACAATACTCAGTGTCATGTACGGCGCACATTAGACTAAACCATCTATATACTCACAGCATAATCACTCTTGAGAGATTGAACAAAATCATGACCCCAATCACTGACTTCGTAGTTGGCCGATCTTCTCGTGGTGAAGTTTTTGCTTTTCTCTATAGCTCCAGACATCATGAGCTGATAATGTGATACAGTACTGTCGTTGGGACTTGAAAGTTGGCCTTGAATGGTGAGAGGCATGATGGAGTGTTAAGAGCAGCAGATAATATATTATTTCTTATGAAGGGCCAGAATGTATATTGTGTTTTTTAAGGGATAGATGATGGGTATGTATATAGGGTGGATTTAGATATAGGGTGTATATGGTGTGTAATAGGGTGGATATCCGTAGAGGAGTAGTGGAAATAGTCGAATGCCCAAGTTGTGGTTTTTTTTTTTTTTGATTGAGTTGCATGAGGTGAAACGATGTTTGTGTTCTAATCCTGTAATTTTAGGTACAAGGAATTTGGAACGACGTGCTTAACCTGAGGTCATCACATATATACCAGGCATAACTACTTGTACCTATGTAGATTAATCTAGCACTAAATTCTAGCGTTGGTACATATCATCTGATCCCAAGCTATGTCGATCTTAAGATGCGACCATTTAGAACAAGTCTTACAAGATGAAAGATCAATTTCGCGAAGAATGGATGAAGAAAGTTTTACACGTAAATATTGCAATTAATTGCAAAGCGTCATGCAGCAGCAAAGCGCTGGGCAAAAACTTTAAAATAACCCGCATTTAGAGAAGTTATATACTACTGTATTTTCTACACGGGGTTGCATGAGTGAAACGATGTAAAAAAAAATGTGAAAGAAATATTGCTTGTGTGTTGATCGTGTAATTGATTCAGGTCCAAAGAATTTGGAATGATGTGATTTAAGCTGAGGCTGTCACAAATGACATCGCTTTCTACTGCGCTGTCCAACTTTAATCAAGATGCTTTCATAATTCGACTGACCGACGGTCCAACAAAATTTTGCAAGAGGATCTTCTTCTGCTTCGACTTGTTAACAATCTAATTGAAATGACAAATTTGACTGCTGCTTAACGCGATAAATATTGTCGGGAGGACCAAGGAGCAGAACCTAACGGCCAAATTACTGGACGCTATCATAGATACGTGGGGTGTGAAAACTAGGTGAGTGTCTGTCAGAAGAAATTTATATGTAGCTAAGCAGGCGCCATAATTGTTTTATATTTTATCTTGCTTAATCTCTTTAGTTGGTCTAAAGTCTACACTATCACTATCGAAAATAAGTGTTTTTAGACTAAATACACTTCTCAATATACAATTAATTATGTAAGTACTTGGTCCGTCACCTCTCATCGAATCGACTTGACTGGAAAATAGTGTTAGCATTGAATAAATGGATGTCTACAATGTATTGAGACGGTTTGATAATCAATTGATTATAGAAAGAAAGATAATCAGTTTACAGGACAGACGAGTTTATATACTCAACAAAAGTCGATTCTCTTCTCTCAACTCAATTACTCACAGAACGTGCGACTTGCACTTTCACACATTATGAGTCCTACATTCTAGTAACACCTTACACACAACTCTCACACACCTTACACTCTACAACATTATATGCTATCACCCTTCCTCAAGCTCAAGGTCGGTTGAAGAAATCAGCTTGAGATTGCACCTTACACGCACAACTCTCACACACCTAATAGTAGATAAAGTTGATGAAGAACACAAACAGGTGACAGGAAAGAATAAATTGCAGGAGCACACATAGCAAACACCAGTCGCGGATGATCAAGCTTGTCGTAAAGTTGTAACATAATAACAGGACAAGCAGGTGAGGTTGCAATACACACTAAGCAGGAGCAGTTGGTGCAGCAGTAGTATTTGATGCAAATAGAAGTAATTGTTGCAGTGGGTAAGTGTTTATAACAATACCACAGAGCTCATACCTGATATGGCGCAAGTGAAATAACAATACAACAACAGCTTGAAAGTGAGTGACTACAAATAGACATAGTCAGGAAGCAAGGCAGTTGGCGTTAATCAGCAACATCTTGAGATATAGCAAGTGTAAACAAGCAGCTGTAGTAAAGATTGTCCAGAAAGTGTTGGTGTCGTAGTGATAGTCAATGCCAGATGTGGAGGTTACAATGCTCAAGTACAAACAGTTGTTGTAGAATGTGCAGGTGGAGTAGGTAATACTGATGCAGTAAGAGACATGTCAGTAGAATGAAGTACCGCAACTGACATGTCAGTAGAATGAAGTACCGCAACTGAATCAGCTGGACACAGTGGCAGTAGTTGATGATATAATTGTTGCAGTAGGTGGTCAAATGATGCAGTGGGTGAAGTACTCACAGTTGGTGTAGTAATAGAAATAAAGCAATATGAACAACCAATCAAATAGAAGCACGTGGAGATGTAGAAGTATGGCAGTAGATATACTTGTAGCAGGAAGTAATAGCACAATAGCTGGACTTGACCACTTCGGAAAAAAAAAATGCTCTGCAACTTACTGTCTGCTGAGGTTTTGTTGTGGCATATCAGAAACTGTACCGGCTGTCCATTCACAAACTCATATAGATGCACAATATGGAAAAAGTAGTTGAATCAGAGAACACCAAGCAGGCCACAGAAACAAAAAACAGTTGCATCTCAGTTGCTTAACAACATAACTAACTTGCATACACTAATGACATGATAAAAGTGTGGATGGGGAAAAACGGTTTGCTGGTTTTTTAGGAAAGTGAAGAGTCGAGCGTGCGGGAGAGACTCATCGACCGAGCAAACTGCTGAACCTCACACAGATGCACTGCAAAGGGAGTGCTTATATTCGAGAGATCAATCTGTAGGACTCCGGCCTAAACCAAGTCAATGGCCGTTCCAGAATCAATTAGGTCACAAAGAAGAAGATGGATTGATCTGTAGGAGGGAAGCTGAGAATTGTGTGGGATCAATGATGATCAAGGATTGTGGAGGTGTTGAAGGTTTCTGCAAATTGATGAACTGCTGAAGTTGAGTTCTGTGAATAAGTTTTAATCGACTTGTTGATGAATTATGATCCCCCTCTGTTGTCTTCTATTTAGACTTATTTATATTGCAAGAATGATGAACACCCTGATCCCTGTAAGTGTGACGGTTTCTTGAGTGAAAGAGTGGGAAAATGGAAGATCGTGGTGAAACCAGTTCTAGGTCGTGCGGAGACTTGGTTAACCGTCCACCCACTACTTTGCTAACTCCTTCAACCGTTGCACGACTTACTCACATTCTCATCATGGATGAACCCACGTGTCGTGGCCACTAGACCAAAATCCTAATTGATATCCCCCATGTGACGTGATTGGAATCTCACGAATCATGGAGTCTGCATGATAGACGTGTATTTTATTAGTCAGTTGTTGATTGTTTAGATAGTGAATCTAAGTTTTTGTTGGATCGAGCATGAGTGATCGAATACTCAATGGAATATTTTAGACATTGCTCGAATATTGTAAATTTCAGTAATTGAGCAAGTACTGCCCGAAAAATTACTGAATATTGATAGTTGGATCAATATTCGAGCAATTGAGCAAGTATTGCTCAATTCGACGAATTACTGATATACTGTATATTGATAGTGGATCAATATTTGAGCAACTGATCATGTATTGCTCAATTCGACGAATTATTTATTGGTGACGTGATCCAATAAAATATTAATTAAAATATTGGTAGATTACCGAATATTATATAATTAATCCGCGTGTTGTTTGCTGGATCAACATAAATTTATTTAGTGTTTGAACTTGCTCAGAATGATAATTTGTTGAGCGTTTGTTCGAAACCCTAATTGTTGATCAATTGCTCATTAATTGACGAATTACTGAAAATAGGTCATGAGCGAAGGAGGGACCGACCATATGGTATTATGGACGTCCATGTGATGCCAAATTGCTCGAGTGAGCGTGCATTAGGGTCCTGAGTTGACCGGTTGGTGAAGGAATGATGATTAAGTGCTGGTTTCATCATTTATTGAAATAGTGCTCGATTGAGCATTAGGTGATAAAACCTAATTATGGAAAAGTGAGGGACCAACCAAGAGGGCATGAGACCGCCCCTTGGTGGTCGTTCGAGCAAACTCCAAGTTGATTGGAAAGAATTTGGACCCAATATGAGCAATTGCGCAAATTAGGTCAAAATTGTGAAAACGTGTGGGACCGGCTTGTTGCAATCCTTAAATCCGCCCTTGGTCGGTCAAGGGAGCATGCTCGTGTCACCATAATGCCCGTGTATCAGTCTTGAGAGTTTCGGCATTTTTAATGTGCGTTTGAGCAATATCTTGGATTTTCAGAAGAGTTCGATTTTTGACTGGAATTCTCGATTTTGCTCGAATGAGCAAGTATGCCCGTTTGATAAATATTTCGTGAATATTAAAATAATAATATTTTAATATATTTTTCGTGAGTAGCCTAGTTGGTCATGTGACCATGTTGACTTTTGGCTTTTTTATGGTTTGAGCAATATTTGAGAAAATATGGAGAAACCATGATTTTATATGAAACATGAAAGTTTCACAAGATGAGAGAAATAAGAATTTATGAAAGATTAGGGATTGCAAGGTGTGGGACCGGCCACGACTAGGGTATGGACGGCCGGCTAAGTTGCCCGATCCCGTAACACCTTTCCCTGTTTTGTATTATTATTTTCATGAAACTACGAAAATATGGAGAAACCATGAAAATATGGAAAAACCATGAGTTTTTCTCAAACAAGGAAAGTTGTTAGAATGGAGGACTCTTCATGAGTTCATGAAAATATCAAAAATAAGGAAAAAAATAATGGGAGAGGCATGGGACCGTCCACGGCTAGGGCATGGCCGTCCGGCCGGTGGGCCCGGCCCATGGGCGCCTCTTCATTATTTTAATGTTATTATTTTCTCTCTTCTATTTTGTGTAGGATTCCTCATTCGTCCATATTTTGAATGCTCGTTCGCGCATTTAGGTGCTCGTTCGTGCATCATGGTTGAGTACACTTGCACCATTTTATGGGATTCACTCAGGAATAGTCCAGATGCCCGATTGTTGAGTATTTATTACTAATTTATGAAATTCAGTGGAGAATGATGTCATATGCCTATTATCGAGTCAGCCATATGACTGTTAGCTAATATCTGAGTGAGCTGAATAGCCTTAGCGCTGAGTTAGATGATTGGGTAAAGTAGTGTACACGTGTCTTTCTTTCCCTGGTCGATTGACCCTGTACTCTGAGTCACTAGATTGGTAGGTGGGAAGATCTAACGGCTACTGTGGCTACCTGGGTGTGTGAACAATAATTGGTGTACTTATCTCTTCTGGTTTTGTTGTTGTTGGCAAGAAGAAAGACAATCAATAAAAGTTTAGGCTCATTCTTTTGGAAAGAGTAGGTTATTTTGTGTGATTTTCAATCCTACTAATTGATTCATCACATTTGGTATCAGATTAGTTCGATCCTGTGTTTTGATTCATGACAGGAGGTGAGAAAGCACCTAGAGTATAGGACATTGATCATCAGCAAAAGCTTGATGGAGAACGTTTATCAGTTCTGGAAAAATATGTCTCCGACATCAAACTCAAAATGACTTCAATCGAAGAAACCTTGAGTCTCCAATTTTCTACACTCTGCAAACACCTAGGTGTTTCTCCTCCTCCAGATCCAAACGGTGCAACTCAAGAAATTCCTTCAAGGAGTGATTCTGATCATCGTACTGGTTTTGCTCTAACTTCAGGTAATATCACTCGTCAACCTAAGATCGATTTTCCTCGTTTCGATGGTTTTAACCCGAGATCTTGGATTCGCAAATGCGAAAGATATTTCTACTTAAGGTCCATCGACAATTCTAAGAGAGTTGATATTGCTTCTATTAACTTAGATGATAAGGCTGATGCATGGTTCTTAGATTATCAGGAGGGTAAATTGTTTGTTGATTGAAATACTTTTGCTTATGATGTGTGTTGTCGATTTAAAGATGTTTCCTATGATAACTATGTGGGTAATTTTAATAAATTATCTCAGACTACTACTGTAGAAGAATACTATGAAAGGTATGAATCCTTGAAAGCTGTAATGAAGGATAACAATAGGAATCTCTCTGATGATTATTTCACCATGAGTTTTATCAGTGGACTTAAGGAAGAAATCAGAAATCCCATGCAAATGTTTAAAACCACTACAGATTCTGAGGCTTTTTACTTAGCCAGGTTGCAACAAGCTTCAGTTGAATCTCAATCTAAGAGATATAAAACTTTCCCCAGACACTATAATCCTCCACCACCTCATTTTATCCCACTTCACACTATAATCCTTCACTATCACCTCTCACAAATATTCCTAGACCATCTTTTTCTCTCCTGATAAACCTATCATTACCCATCCCCTTACACCAACTAAGCCCGAGCCACCTCTACCTCCTATTAAAAAACTTACTCCAGCTCAAATGCAAGCTAGAAGGGATAAAGGTCTATGCTACAATTGTGATGTGTTTTACAAGCCAGGCCATCGATGTAAATCACAACAGTTATTCATGTTAGTGGCTTCTGATGAGGATCCTGCATCTCCACCTATTGAGGATTCTGAGGAAGAGACAGCTTCTCCTTCAACTTCTGGAGATACAACCATGGAGATATCTCTTCATGCTTTAACTGGCCTTGTCATACAACACACTATAAAAGTTCCAGGTAAACTCTTGCATCAAGATATTTTTGTCCTGATTAATACAGCTACTCACAACTTTGTTGATGCTGATTTGGCTGAGAAATTACATTTACACATTGCTCTAACTGGTCAGATGCTAGTTATTGTTGCTAATGGTGATACTACTGTCAGCCATGGTGTTTGTCAGAACTTACAATGGTCTATGCAGGAATTCAAATTTTCTAGTGATTTGAGAGTACTTCCTTTAGGTGGCTGTGACATGGTTTTGGGAGTTGACTGGCTGAAAAAGTTAGGTGATGTGGTTTTTAATTTAGCTGATCTTAAGGTCTCATTTCGCATCAAGGGGTACAAATTACATTACAGGGTCACACTGATAGGCCCTCTTGCAGGTTACTCAGTGGTGAATCATTTCTCAAATTCCTTAAAAATAACACTCCTACTATAATTGGTCAATTTTTTCCATCTCAGATACTCCAGTTTCTTCTCCACCTCCATAGATTACCTCTCTTCTCCACAACTATGAGGATGTATTTTAATCCCCATAAACACTTCCTCCTACCAGAGACATTGACCACAAAATTCCCTTAAAACCTGACTCAATACCTACTTCTCAAATACCCTACAGATGCCCCTACATTCAAAAGGCAGTGGCAGATCAATTAGTTCAAGAAATGTTAGATGCTGGTATTATTCAGGACAATACAAGTCCATTTGCTGCTCCTATTTTATTGGTCAAGAAAAAAGATGGCTCATGGATGTTCTGTGTGGACTACAGAAAACTTAATGATATGACCATTAAGGATAAATTTCCCATTCCTATCATTGAGGAATTGCTTGATGAATGAAATGACTCTTCCATTTTCACTAATTTGGATCTTACAGCAGGCTACCACCAAATCAGAATGCATCTGGGAGACATCTATAAAACTGCTTTCAGAACTCATCATGGTCACTATGAGTTCAAAGTGATGCCTTTTGGCCTGACAAATGCACCTGCTATATTTCAATCTCCGATGAATAAAGTTTTTCAGCCTTTCCTCGGGAAGTTTGTGTTAGTATTTTTTGATGATATACTTATCTATAGCAAGTCTCTTGAAGAACACTTACTTCATTTATCTCATGTGTTAGACCTATTAAGACAACACAGTCTTTTTACTAACTTCAAGAAATGCAACTTTTCTCAACCTCAGTTGAACTATTTGGGTCATCTTATATCTGTTGATGGAGTTGTTGCTGACCCTGAGAAGCTAGCATCCATGCAAACATGGTCCCTACCCCAAAATTTGAAACAATTAAGAGGGTTTTTGGGCCTTACTGGGTATTACAGAATATTCATAAAGGGATATGGCAACATAAGCAAGCCACTTACTGACACGCTCAAGAATTCCTTTGTTTGGTCTCCAACTGCTGTACAAGCTTTCCATGACCTCAAAAGAGCCATGACCACTTCTCCTGTCCTACCTCTTCCTCATTTCTCTTCTCCATTTGTCTTGAAAACTAATGCCTGTAATAGAGGAGTTGGTGTTGTATTAATGCAACATGACAAGCCTATTGCATTTTTTAGTAAGCCTCTGGGTCCCAAAGCTTTAGCATTATCCACTTATGAGAAAGAACTATTAGCATTGTTATGGCTGTGCAAAAATAGAAACATTATCTCTCTCACAATCAGTTTTTCATCAATACTGAGCACCAGAGCTTGAAGTTTTTCATGGAGCAAAGGATGACTTCCATTATGAAACAAAAATGGCTTATGAATCTCTTAGGCCTGGACTATGTGATTAGATACAAGAAGGGGAAGGATAACATTGTAGCTGATACATTGTCAAGACTGCCTCCTTCCTCTGAATGTTCTGTAATTTCCTTATCTCAACCTCAGTGGTCTCAATACATTCTCAGCAGTTACTCAGATGACAATGTTGTTCAACAACTATTGACTCAATTATTTATCAGTCCTGTCCACCCAACCTTATCTTTGCATGGGGTATTGTCATATATAAAAAGAGATTATATGTTGGTACTGGTAAAAACATGAGAAACTTCATCATGGAATCAGTCCATTCTTCAGCTATTGGTGGCCACTCAGGCATGCTTGGTACTTACAATAGGGCCAAATCATATTTTTCTGGCCCAAAATGAAACAAGATATTCTACAATTTGTAGCAGTTGTACAGTCTTCCAATGCAACAAATCTGAACACAATGCTCCTGCTGGCCTCTTACAACCACTGCCTATCCCAGATGCTGCTTGGCAACACATATCCATGGATTTTATTGATGGTTTGGCACTGTCCAACAGAAAGTCTGTCATTCTAGTGGTAGTGGATAAACTCACCAGGTATAGCCATTTTATTGCTCTCAGCCATCCATTCACAGCTACCTCTGTAGCTAAGGAATTTATGCATCATATTTTTAAGTTACATGGACTGCCATCTTCTATAGTGTCAGATAGAGATAAAATATTCATTAGTCAATTCTGGCAAGAACTCTGCAAATCACCTGGGAACCTCCTTGCACCTCATCATAGCTTACCATCCCCAATCATATAGGAAAACAGAGAGGACAAATGCTTGTCTGGAACAGTACTTAAGATGCATGACTGGTACAAAACCTAAACTGTGGGCCAACTGGCTTTCTCTTGCATAGTGGTGGTTCAATACCAACTTTCACACTAGTTTAAAGATGACACATTTTCAGGCCTTATATGGGTACCTACCTCCACATTTTGCATTTCCTGTCAATTCTACTACTTCAGTTGCTTATGTTCAAGAGTATCTCCAAGAGAGAGACCACATGTTGCAGCTACTAAAAGAAGACTTACTTAAGGCTCAGGACAGGATGAAATTTTATGTTGATAACTCAAGATGTGACAGAGATTTCAATATTGGAGATTGGGTTTTTCTGAAGTTACAACCATACATACAATCATTTGTGGCTCTTAGACAAACCCTTAAACTCTCAGCAAGATATTATGGCCCCTTTGAAGTTATACAGAAGGTTGGAACTGTTGCTTACAAATTGAAGCTTCCCATTGGTTCCAGATTTCATCTTGTGTTTCATGTTTCTCAATTGAAGAAGAAGATTGGCCAAAATTTGACTCCTTCTGCATCTCTGCCATTGGTTGATACTTCTGGAGCTTTCATTGTCTTACCTGTTGCTGTCCTTGACCATAGAGAAAGCTTAAGAGGAGGTACTGCAATTCACCAGTTGCTTATTCAGTGGTCCAACTCACAGCCTGAAGATGTCACATGGGAGGACATTTCACATATTCATCCCAGTTTCCTGAGTTCATCCTTGAGGACAAGGATGTTTATATGGGGAAGGTACTGTCATATTCCTATTATTGAGTCAGCCATATGACCGTTAGCTAACATCTGAGTGAGCTGAATAGCCTTAGTGCTGAGTTAGATGATTGGGTAAAGTAGTGTACACGTGTCTTTCTTTCACTGGATGATTGATCATGTACTCTTAGTCACTAGATTAGTAGGTGGGAAGATCTAACGGCTACTGTGGCTACCTGGATGTGTGAACAATAATTGGTGTATTTATCTCTTCTGTTTTTGTTGTTCTTGGCAAGAAGAAAGAGAATAAATAAAAGTTTAGGCTCATTCCTTTGGAAAGAGTAGGTTATTGTGTGTGATTTTCAATCATACCAATTGATTCATCACAAATGATTCATGAAATTGAGCAATAAAAGTGAGTAATCATTTATTATCAGTCCATAGAATCAGCTGTGGATTTGACCATGGATTCGAAATAATAAAATGATAATTTTATTACCATCTCATGGAATCGTAGATTTCACCATGAAATCGGAGAAATAAGATAGGTGGTGATATTACCATTTCATGAGATCAGCCGTGGATTCGACCATGGAATCAGAGTAATATCTATTACCATTTCATGAGATCAGTCGTGGATTCGATCATGAAATCGAAGTAATACATTTATCTATTACCATTCCATAGAACCAGTCGTGAGTTTGACCATGGAATAAGAGCAATAAGATAAGATAGATTATCTTCTAGGAATTCAGTGGTGAATATGACGTAGAACTTAATCTCTTGCGTATAGTAAGTGAATCGGCGAGTGTTGCCAATGTCCCGAAGACGTTTTGCCTTATCAACATTTCATGTATGGAGGACCGCCTGAGTCTATACATGGACACTCTACATAGTCAGGGAACAATGAGTGTCAGAGGCCTCGTGAAGGCATTATTGCTCTCAATCTTACGGAGAACCTCCCAATCGTTCTTCTATGTAGAGTCTAATTCCTCTATGTATTCAGGGAACAGTGAGCGTCACTGACATCCTGAAGGCGTTAAGCTCTCAATCTTACGGAGAACCTCCCAATTACGTTATTCTACATAGAGGCTATGATGAAATGCCCGGTGCCGAACGCTTCGGAGAGGCCTTTCGAGCGACATATCCATCATACTTCGTACAACACGAATCGTCACATGGATTCCTGAAGCCTTGTCGGAAACATGAAGTATCATGATTTTACGGTTTTGACCTTTGTTGAAAATCCACCATCAACAAGAAGTAAGACCTTGAACTGATATCCATCAAATTATTGAGATTACTGAAAAGTACTTAGTAGCTGTACCATTATTACGCATTAAAAAGAAATGAAAAACAACTGAAAAGATAACTAAACCAGGCTACATCAGAATTGAATGTAGACTAATCAAAGAGAACATCATCCTGAACTTAATATAACTCATCAATTCCAATCCCATAACATCATCTTTACTTTCATCATTAAACTTGCAAGCAAACTCACTCATGAAAGAGGACTATGCCCAAGCCAGTACCAATGGGATGAACTGATAACAAGAAAATTAAGAACATACAGTGCAGCAAACTCTCATTCCATACACACATCAATACACATCTGTGATTAAAGAGGAGTTTTTCCTCACTTTCAAGTGAAACAACTTTAATCTTCTCTCTTATCTAGACAATGTGTAGCAGAGATAGGCATGCTCAGACCTAAAAGCTCCAGGTATCAGCATAAGTAGGACTTGATTAAAAAAACTAGTTGCCACAAACTAGTTATGATGAAAAAGCTTTTGAAAACATAATTTTCTATTGTTGAGCTAGTGATGTAGAAGCTGAACACATGAGGTTAAAACCTAAAGTAATCTAAAGATAACAATAAAGATTACCAGCAGAGACTCAAATTTTAGTTGATGAGTTAAGAAATTCCAATTCTAAACAAGCAAACTGGAAATTGGAAAAACCAAGAGCTCAAACCCCAAAACTGAGTTTTAGATCCAAAATCATGCTTAATCCTCTTGACGACGCTGCAATACTAGCATCAGGATCAGATAAAACCTCACACTACTTAACCATCAATAATCGCAACTGCATACTTTCCATGAAAACAAACTCTATGAACAAAATTGATGAAAATTAGAAGAACTCAAACCTGTTAATTCGAACACTCCAACTCTAATACGAAATTCAAACTTAGAAACATCATGTAAAACGCAAAATTCTTCAACACATTGTGAGGACTGCCTTGAAGTAAGATATGAGACCAATAACTTCTCAATCTTCTTCTTAATCCAATCGATGGAACGACTTTAAGTTTTCTCCTTAACTAGACCGTAGTGTAGCAGACTAGAACATACTCAGACTATCTCGGCATTGGGAATCAAGAGCAGCAGATCTTAATGAAGAAATTAACTGCAAAAATAAGCTAATTATGATGAAAATCTTAGGTTGAAGATGAAATTGGAAGATGGTGTTGTAAGTAATCTAGATCTGAGATGTAATTCTTTATAAGATGAAGAACAATCTGTGGATTTTTGATGAAGAACAATCAGAGTTGTAAGATGTTGTTGATGAACAGCAGCAGGAGATGGAGATTCAGGTGAATCAGTGAAAAAATTGGATCGATACCCTCAGAAATTCATGATTTCTGAGTCTGATACCATGTTACCATTCAATATATGAATTTCTACATTGTATTGAGACGGCTTGATAATCAATTGATTATAGAAAGAAAGATAATTTGTTTACAGGACAGACGAGTTTATATACTCAACAGAAGTCGTCTCTCTTCTCTCAACTCAATTACTCACAGAACGTGTGACTTGCTCATTTACACATTATGAGTCCTACACTCTAGTAACACCTTACACGCACAAATCTCACACACCTTACACTCTATACCATTATATGATATCAGATATCAATTTATACATTATCACATCAGTTGTGGTAAGTCCAATACTGTTGATGTGGATCATTCGATTAGGAGAATTATGGAGGTGAACAGGAATCACGAGAAGATGCATAACTAAAGAAATATCTACTTGCCCCCTGCAGTTTTCTCATCAGTGACCCATACCAATAATTCATCATTGTCCAATGTATGATGTAATGTGATTTGTCGGGTTGGCATTTTTTGATCATGCGAACATAATAAGTTGTAGTCATATTTCTCTACAAGTGCTTGCATTTTTAAAACGTGATAATTTATGTGTTCAAACTGATACGTCCAAACCGAGAAGCAAAATAAAATGAGTTATGTATATTTCGAAAGGTGTTGATCCCGAGAATAATTTTGGGAAGGTCCCGCTAGTGAGAATTGTGAACCCTAGCAGTAGATGAAGGACACAAGTAAAAGAAACCCACACCAAATTCATAAGGCCGGTTTCTATGGGTGTGTCAAATCAATAAATTTCCCAGTTTTGCATCCACGATGGAGCTGACAAACAAGCAAACTGGCATGTCAGGTCAAGTTTCTACCGAGCTGTCGAGACTCGACCACTCGGTGTAGAAAAAATCGGTAGGTCTAGTTTCCACCGCCAGCGGTTTATACTCGACCACTTGTATCATCTCATATAACGGTCGTCATTTCATCATCCTGTAAATAAAATAGTAGTGCGTCCAGTTTTCACCATGGTGTGCGTTTTCTTGGCGAAGAGCAAGAACTATGGTGTGCGTTTTATTCGCTAAAAATAAGCCAAGAAAAAACTTGATCCTATTTTTCCACCACCTCAATTAAAGCATTAAATTTACTAGGAGATGCGAACTTACCCCCATTTATTCCATCCATTTGAGTGTTCAAGTTTCTTGCTTTAGTATCTTTATCAACATCTTTCCAATTATCCATACCTCCAACCTCAGAATTTATGTTAGTTAAAGCTTGAGCAGTAGCCACTTCATCAGCTTCTTCCACCACAATTGAATTCAAGAGAGGAATACTATTGCCCACATCTATCAATTTCTCACAAGATAAACTTGGAAAATATTTTGGAGAGTTCAAAATTCCAGTAAAGCCAACATTCCTCTCTTTAGGAGATTCAATAATTCCATTTACACCACTACTCAATTCATTCAGAGCAACTGGAATAATGTCTGTTATAGATTCCTCATGACTTAAACTGGTTTCTGCATTTGAGAAGGAAAAAAAATATCAAATCCCACTGAAATTTAGTTACGTACTTTTTTTGGAGTATATCTCTATTGCTGCTGAGGCTGAAGATGGTCATCCTTCTTGTTTTGTTCCTTCCTCTTAATTCTACATTCAGCTACATAATTCCCAATCACCTTACAATGATTACAAAATTTAAGAAGTTTAGAGAAACGTATTTCCTGCTCAAATTTGACATACTTAGTCTCAACCCACACCTTATGAGGAATTACTTTTTCTAAATCAATTTCCACTAAAATACTTCCATAGAATCCAACTTGCTTCTTCAGTTTAGTCTCATCAACACGAATTGGTCTGCCAAAACTTCTTCTCATTGGCATCGGAATGTTTTCTTTCCAATACTCAATATTTAGACCTGGAAACGCCACCCACACATAAGCACAAGAAGTTTTCTGTAATTCCGGTCTAAATCCCTTTCCCAATATCTGAGACTTAAAGTTTGGTTTTCCACTTCCCAGAGACCTTCATATATTAACTTCATATTTTCACCAGAATCCAGTTTGATAATGAAGAAACCCTTACCGATTGGAATAAATTTAAAATTACCCTTTAATTGCCACTGCTTCCTTAATATTGACACAACCACCGTAAATTTGAGATGAACAAGATCCAAATGACCAATTAAATAAAATCTTCATTCAAGTAAACTCTCATCAATCACATTATCAGGAATAAAAACTGAAATACTTGTCATATTAATACCAAAAGAGTTTTACGATCTAAGATTTTTGAAAATCTCATAATCCAAAGAATTTTAATTATCCGACATATTTTACGTCATATTAAGATACTAAAATTATCTTTGAGACGAAATAAAATCACCTGCAGATCGTTACTACCAGACTACAATCAATTCTCACCTGAATTAATGAGGATGAAGGAAGATCGAGAGAAGAAAATTTTAGCCGATTCAATCGCCGTGTTGCAGAGCCCAACTCAGACCGAGTCCTCAACCCTTCAACTTTGAGCTCCATAATTATCTCAAAATCTCAGATTCTATCGTGCTTAATTTGTTTAGTTGGTCTATCGTCTACAATATCGAAAAGTGTATTTAGACTAAACACTTCTCAACATCCAATTAATTATGTATAGGTACTCTGGTCGGGTCACCCTCTAATTGAATCGACCGTACAATATCGATTAGAGTTTACGATGTAATCCAACAGGAAAGTTGTTCTTTTTATTTTTCACTTACTTTTAATGTTGTTAATTGTTCGGTTCGGCAGTGTTGATATGGATCATTCGATTAGGAGAAAAGGATGAACCAAAACTAATCATCAGTGATGAAACAAATAAAAAAATATATACATCTCATTAATAACCATGCTTTCGATTCGAAAAACCCAGCACACTACGACATAATGTGATTTTTACAGTACAACAATGTGATTTGTTTGGTTGATATTTTGTTAGCCACACGTACATATTTATCTAATTGAAAAGACCGATCACATGTTCATAAAACTAGGAATCATATTTTCCTCCACATAATTGCATGGAAAAAGAACATTCATAAACCAACAAATTAATTCTGGGGAGAAAATTTTGCTCTTGCATCTCTTTATCTATTTTGTGATTTTGAACAAGAAATAAAATCGATTACTTTTTCATTATAAGTTTACTATCAAGTCTGGAACTACTTCTTTGATGGCCATGGATTGAACTACTATCCGTTATAGCTACCATTTGAAATTCGAAAATTACAAAAACAAAAACAAGAAAACAAAGGATTTGGATTCTTTCATCCTTCACAGTTTGATAGATTATTGGCAAAAACGAAATAATAGGTATTTTGCAAATAAAAGTAAGAGCAGTAAGCAACTTATTATCGCAGTTAAATGCTATGTTTAATTGGTTGATTCATACCAAGACCTTTACAGGTTTCCTACTTTCAACTATAATTGGTAATCGAGATGATTATGTGAACTATCCTTGTCAGTCTTTTGTGTCACCTGGAGTGACCCTTTTTTCTAATACATTTTGCCCTTTCGGACAATTTTTTTTTTTTTTTGCAGGAGCATATCTTGAACTAGCATCTTCAAAGTCGTTAGATTGAATAAATGTGACGTCAGCACAAACCATGGTTAGACCACAATTATCATCTTTATTTTGCAGAGAACCATAGATTTGCTCTAACCTGGGTCGCACTGACGCTGCATTTTTCGAGCCGTGTCCGCGTCTGGCTCGCGTCAGACACAAAACGCGTGTGGGACGATGACACGACGCGCGTACGACGCACCAATGTGTGCGTCCTGCATGCATCTAGTTTGGACGCACTGATGACTCGGGTTTGAAGCGTTTTTTTTTCTTTTTCATTATCATTTTAATTTCTTCCTTTATTTTTACTATCATTAACTAAATGAAGAAAGAAAAACATTGCGATCAATCATTTAGGTCTTTATTAGGGTTTTGTAACTGGAAATGACATCACGTATATCCTTGGTTGGGCATGTGTTGTTCTAATAATGCATTTTGATTGTGCCATGTGTTTAATAGTTATTGATTGCTTGACCTTCGGCGTGTATAAACATACGATCTCTTCTTTTGTTTTGAAATTTATACACATGTAGCATCATTTTCTAATTTTTAGGATAGAAACACTTGACTTTGCTATATAAATACATGATTGTATATATAAATAATATATAACCGCGTCCTAGTTTTCTGATAATTTTATAGTGTCCGCCCGCGTCCACGTCGTGTCGTGTCCGCGTCCACGTCTGTGAAACCCAGGCTCTAACTGATATCTAGCTCAAACCATATATTATATTGTGATATTTTCATAAGAGTATTTGATGGAGCAACTATTTTCCAATTTCCCAACTAATAAGATTGGATTCCACTTGCGTTATGATGGATGAACATAAATGTTATGAGGGATTCTTGATTGATGATGTTACCAAGCTAGTTTTGAATGAAAATTGTAAATAGTTTTCATATTTATGGGAAGAAAATTTATATGCACCAATTATACCAGAATATAATTGTTGTTTATTTTTAGAGCACTGCTCGGTCGAACTCGCAAGCGTTGCTATCTCAAGCTTATTTGTCAAGTTTAGTTGCCAAAACTATAAGTCTTGATTTCTAGTCTACTAATAGCTAAGTCTCGGACTAGGATAGAAAGTGTAGTTGAGCTCTGGACTCCACGGCGTTCATCATGCAAAGACGAAGAACTACTCAAGGAACTGGTGGAACTTCATTGACAAAAAGGTATGTGGAGTCTTGAACTTATCTATCACTAAAAAATCTACTTTATCTCCTATCTTGAGACAAAAGTCGTATTGCTATATAGACTATGATTAATGTAGTATTTCGAGCTGAGTTTATCTCGCTTATCTATTTCTCGAAATATGTGTTGGTAAGCTTTCGCTTTGATCAAGTTCATCTTTACTAGTGACGAAAGTCATATTTATTTCAATTACTTGAAAATCGCTTTGACAAAAAATAGTTTATCAACAACAACTATATAACGTCCTCTAAGAATGTTTCAATGATTGAAATGAGAGTTTAGAATATATAAGCATGATTGGATATAAGCATTGTGTAATAACTCATACTTGTATAAGTACAAAATCCTTGAACCAAATTATGCGTACTTTGCTGCTCAGGATAACCAGAACTAAAGTCTGCGTACCAGTACGCGCACTGTCGGAAGTTCACATCCCGTGAATTTCTGCTGGAGTTTGTAAACTAAAAAAAAACTTAATCCAGGTACTTAAGTATGCGTACCAGGTATGCGTACTTAAGAAGGTTATTTTCTAAAAACATTTTAATTCGTGAACTAAGACATTTATATATTAAGGAATGCAATCTTTGCAAACCGTGGCTATAATGTTCATGAATCCATTCGAGTGAATCAATACTGTTTTTGTTTCTATCGTGTCTTGTATACTTCTATGAGATCTAAGCAATTGAACTACTCTCTAACTAGTTCATTTGAGTCATTTGAACTATTGGTGGTAAAGAAGAATAAGGTTTATATGAAAGTGCTCATATGGATAATCTATGGTTAACTACTGTTGAACCAACGTTTAGGTACGGTTACTCAAACCTAAATGAAGTTACATTTTATATGTGTATAACAAGCTAAGTTCGATCTAACGGTTGAAAGATATTAGCTTGAATCTGATCAGGTTTTCATCTAACAGTGAATATTGAATGCTTTGTTACCAAGGTAGCATTGATTGCAAACCCGGACTTGAAGACTATATAAAGGAGAACTCTAAAAACTGGGAAACCTAATACCTACACCTTCTATGTGATACTAGTTGTATGCTAGAGTCGATTCTCCTTTAACCTTAGGTTTCTATCGAGACCTTGTAGGTTAACGACTTGAAAACTTCATTGGGATTGTGAAGCCAGACCCGACTATTTTCTATATAGTTGTGTGATCTGATCTTGATGTTTCTATCGTATTTGAGTACAATCGTAAGGATTGGCTTGAGATTAATTTCTCCGATAGGAAATATAGAAAAGTAGTCACAAACATCTTCGTCTCATCGTTTGTGATTCCACAATATATTTTTTCGCTAGTCGATTAAGATTATTGTGAGGTGATTGATATTTCTAGGATGTTCTTCGGGAGTATAAGTCTGGTATATCAATTGGTTCATGTTCACCTTGATTTATCAAAAGACGGAACAAAACTCGTAGGTATTTCTGTGGAAGATAGATTTATTTATTCCCGTAGACTCTTCTGTGTGATACATATTTGTTTATTAAAGTCTTCGACTTTGGTTCGTAGCAACTCTTAGTTGTTAGTGAGATCAGCTAAGGGAATCAAGTACATAGTATCCTGCTGGGATCAGAGACGTAAGGAGCGCAACTGTACCTTGGATCAGTGTGAGATTGATTGGGGTTCAACTACATTCCATACCGAAGTTAGTTTGTAGTAGGCTAGTGTCTGTAGCGGCTTAATACAATGTGTGTTCAAACTGGACTTGCGGTTTCCTCGATAACAAAGCTTCTGGTGTCTATGTTATTTCTTTTCTGCATTATATTTTGTTATATAATTGAAATATTACAGGTCATGCGTTGAATCAATCAATTGGGAAATCCAACCTTTGGTTATTGATTGAAATTGATTGATCCTTGAACATTGGTCTTTGGTACCGTTCAAGTGATTTCTCTTGTATTCAATTAGAATCGCAGATTTCTATTTGCTTGAGTAAGTATCTAATCGAGAAATTGAGATATAACTCTTTGATATACTTTTTATTAAGAATGAGTCTGACTGTCTAGTTGATTCTCTTAAAAGTATATTGGAGTTAGTCCATACAGATTGCTAATCGAAATATTGGGTGTGGTTGTTAGACCCCCGCTTTTTCATTTATATTCTCTCTTCTCAACGGAGAGGAAAAAAAATATGTTTTCGTTTAATCCTGATGTGGACGGGTATTGATCTGATTTTCTCAGATCACTCGGTCAGATCAAGGTATGTTAGCTTTAATATATATCATCTTCACCCTTGTGTTGTTTTCCTTCACCTTATTGGTGATTTTTTCCTTCTCATTTTTTTCACTTTTGTTTTGATTCTTTTTACATCCCAGTGATGGTTATTTCTTTGTTCGTTAGAACAACTCTACTTTCTTTTCTATTAGTTATGATTCTTTTTATATCCAAGTTTTGTTACGATTCGAATAGGATGAAACTTGATGATAGAGTTGAAAGGGGGGGTTGATATTTTTGGAAGAAAAATCATATCCATAGGCGCTCAAGATGACTCTACTACGTACTACATAATATTACAGTGGGGAAACCTGAAACTTGTCAATGGTTTTTGCATCATAAAGATTAGATCATGTGATAAATGTGTAACTGTTGAAGATTCAATTACATGTGATTTCCTCCCAATCAAAGATCTCAATACGACGGATGAAGTATACTTTCACCGAATTGATCATGTATGTTTGATCTCGTCAATCAAGATTGGATCTCAATCGTCTGATTCGTCATGGAGCTGGAGGATATTACAGAATGGTCAGTTACCTGCTTTCACACCATATTCCTATTGTGGAGGAGACAAGACTTGTTGATGAAGGGAGATGATAGACACATTTTTATATCTGATTTGTCTCGATTCTATATATTGTTAGTGCTCAATTGTTGTTCTTATTATGATTTTTATGTCTTTGTAGGTGTTTTCGGAGAAATAAGCTTTTGTGGAGAAAGTTGCTCGAAAAGTGGCATTTGGACCTCTAGGAGAAATTACTAAAAGCACCCAAGAAAAAGTTATAAAGGCACTCAGGAATTTTACTACGCACACCCCAAAAGCTATTATTTCCACCTCAGTTGCTAAAGGGACTCTGCTGGTGGATAAGGGGCAACCATCTTCAACATTTCAAACTTGAAATTTGGCGAGAAAGAATGGCAGTGAAGAAACATATTTAGGGTTCAAGATTTTTATAAGAATTAAGAACATTAAAGCACTGTATTTTGTTGAGCTGGCTTGTAAGAGCCAAACAGGGAAGGTATGCTCGTCGGATTTTACTAAAATTGGCTAGAACGATGGGTTGGAGATAAACAATGAAAGTAAGACATATTCGATATTCTTCTTGATTTCCTGGATTTGTTTAGGTGAGTTTTAGTCAGAATATTGGTCAGAATCGGACAGGGAATGACGTGTAGTGGCTTAACATGAAATCTATATCTTTTAGATTCGAAAAAATAAGGGATAGATTCTCAGGTTGATAAAACAGGGGAGAATGGATATTTCGGATATTATTGGTTGTATTTTCGGAAGTATGAGGTGTTTATTCTCTATAAGATTTACTCATGTGTTTCTAGAAGATTTTGCATTAAACATGGCGCGTGGTGAAGAGTAACAAAATGAGAAAAATCATTCCTGGAGGATTATTTCCCGTGAAGAAGATAATCTAGCTTGTGGTGTATAAATAGAGATGAGACGAGTCACAGGAGGGGGATCGAATGTTTAGAGAACTTTAGTGACAAGAAATAGGGAGAAAAATCAAGTTGCAGAAAGAATTGTTCTGCTGCTGCACGAAGAACACGAAGAACAAAATCCTGTCCAGAACAGTCGCAGAAGCAGTCTTAACTTCAAAAACAACAACAAAGAGTTATATCATATTCACTTTTATCTGCAAAAGACTTCTAGCAACTGCAATCTACCTTTAGCAGCTGCAGTTAGTGACTGTTTTCTTGTTTTTCACTCGTTTCACTTTGTAAACACCTTTTTAAGCAATGAAAAATTATTTTGAGCGTGTTTCTGCCATGATGGACTAATTCTCACATAACCAAGGAAATGGAGGAAGCTATTCACGCATGATTGATGGGTAACTATATTATTTTCTCTAGTTTCAATTTGTAATTCACTCAATCACTGCTTTTGCAGAGTTTTAAATTGTTTGCATAATTTTGATAATTACTTGTGATTTAATTTGATAGATTATGCTTTGTTTAATAAATTGATAATCTATGCTCAGAGGATACAATTAATATTTGAGAATATGCTTTATTATTTGTGGATTAAGAAATAAAAGGACTAAAAACGTAACTAGAATTTTGATATATTTTCAACATCCTTCAATCATGTGTAATAGTGGGATCTAGTGCCTTGGTTAGTTTTAAAAATCTTGATCAAACTTTAATTGAGTTTTCTTTGTTTTAGCATTATAATTTAAATCTAGAATCGAACTTTCACAAGTGTTGAACGAACCTTTTTCTACAACTATAAAAAATCTCATCAATTTTTGGCACCGCCGACGCGGACTTGTCTTTAGGTTTAGGTTTAGATTTTTTTTTTGTTTTTAGTCTTTGTTTAATTTAATTAGTATTTTATTTTATTTCTAGATTTTACTTTGGTGTTTTTTTTGTTGTTGTGCAGGATTGACTCGAAGCTAAAGTTAGACTTGCTTGCCATAGACTTGTTTTATTTTTAAGGACTTTTATTTTTGGTAGTTTTTATTTAAACAAAAAATCTGCACACACCAATTGCATCTTCGTCAGACCACCGAGTTTAGGAAAACTCGTGGATTAGTAAGTTGAATCCGTGCCTTGGGCCTTACGGGAGTTACCAGCTGAAAGTCAACAAACCTCAGCCTCGTACCTTTGGATATATTTAGTTATAGGTAACCCAAGCTTACCTAAATTAGTTAGCCCAGCATTTGCATGTGCACATATTTTTGCTGAACTTTTGTATGACAGAATGATGTGATTTCAAGTTGTTTTAGTAATAATAGGTTCGTTGAGACTTGTGAAAGCAAAAGATTTTAGACTTATAAAACTTGAAAATAGAAAATTTATTGCAAAATTGATTTCAAGATATTAAAAATAACCAAGACACTGATTCCACTATCACACATGAATAAGTTATGGTAAATAATCCAAAACTCTAATTATCTTCTAAGTCCATTATTTCTTAATTCACAAATAATCAGGCATATTCTCAAACATTAATTGTATTCCCTAATCATAGATTATCTAAACAAAGTATAACCTATCAAATTGAATCACAAGTAATTAAGAAAATCACGCAAACAATTTAAAACTCTGCAAAGCAGTGATTGAGTGAATTATAAATTATAAATTAGAGAGAATAAAATATTTACTAATTATTCATGCGTGAATAGCTTCCTCATTGCCTTGGTTGTGGGAGAATTAGCTCATCATCATGTTGGAAACACACTCAAAATTTATTTTTATTGCTCAAAGGGTGTTTACAAAGATGAAATGGAGAAAAACTATTAAAACCGGGTTTGTAACAGTTATAAGTGTTACAAACCGAACTGTTACAGAGAACGATATATGTAAACTGTCACTGATGCTGTAGCATACGACCCTCATCACTCTATCATTATCACTGTTGATAAACGACTGTCTCTGTGGGTCTTTTGTTCTTCGTGTTCTTCACAGCAGCAGAAATGGTGATTTCTGCAACTTGATTTTCTTGACTTTGTGATGCTCTGTAATCTCCCAAACTCTCCGTAAGCCATTATATGACCCAAGGGACTCTATTTATACCCGAAAGATGCATCGAATCTCCTCTATAACTTCACAAATTCTCGGCAGTGAAAGAAAATATTTTCGGATATTTTATTTCCTGTTTTAGCTCCTTACGCGTTTTAAAGCTGCAAACTCTCCTTGTTTGACTCTTACACGCCTCTAGCATTCTCCCACCACATTCCAAACTACCTCAGCAACAGCAGACGCGTGAACATCATCCCCCTTTGCACGTACTCCCCTGTTTTGCTCCATGACACGATTCAGCCAATTCTGATCGACACAAAAGCCCATACCAGTCCTGTTATGAAAAATCACAACAACCACGAAGTTTCAGCCATTTAGTCTCTGTAGAACATCGTCAAAATTGCGAACCCTAAATCTGCCATAGCCTGTGAACAGTTTCCCGCCAAACTGAAAATTCAAATGAAGGGGACGACCTCCCCCTAACAGAGATGGGGGTGCGAATAGCAGTTGACGCCCCTGAGGTGCCTCTTAGTAATTGAGGTGCCCCTTAACCAAATTGAGAGTCCGCATAGCAAATGTCCTCCGGGGGTGCTCCGCATAATTTTTTGAGCCGATTTTTCCCAAAAATGTTTATTTCCCAAAAATACCTACAAACACATAAAACACCATAATAAGTACAAAATTGAGTACCAATAATACAGAAAATTGAGGAAAACTTAGACACAATCAAATACCCCCAAAAGAAGAATCAAACTCACTAGGTGGCCCTAGTGACCGAGTTATAGCCTCGGGAGGGTTTACCAGAGGTGTACCCACAAAACCTTTACTCCAGACCCTAGCTATATACGAATAACCTTGGAAGGCACTAAAGAATTTTCTTGGTTGTCATACAAACATTGACTATAGGAGGAAGTACCCTGATGCGAAATTCCAATTGTTGTACACGAGTTTGCACTCAAGCATACTAAAATTCATATATAAGTGACAGAGCTCTACTCAGATAGTTTTTGGACATCATAACCGGAATCAACCAATCACATGGAAAGATTAAGAAGATGGATAAAGAGAAAAAAAATAGATGGTTTAAAGTGAAAGGTGGTTCCCATATCTGTCTGAAGGCCTCTGACAAGATGAACTTAACCTAATGGACTGAGATATCGGTCTGACTAATATCAACACAACTGGCATATACAAGGTCACCAGTGATCGACTTTATTGAATTTATTCCAATTGGTCTGATGATCTGGTCTCAATTTTTTTTTGTATCTCAATCACTCTATTTCACCTAGCAATGGTAACAACTTGAATCGTGTGCCCCACCAAATCACTTAAGAAATAAAAATAGAAGGGATTAGGATTCAACGAGATATGGCGAAACTACCATGTTTTTTTTAATTCTAACACCTGAGCTATGTGCTTTTATGAATAGACTCTTTAGATGTTTCCATCTAATCAGATTGGTTCCTCAACTCCTACAACCAAGATGTTTCCATCCACTTAGATTGGTTAGTGCCAACCTTAATAAGCATAAATTTCTAGGCTCTGGAGTTTATTTATTGCAACTAAAATCTAACAAAAAATTTCTTCCCTACCCCCAAACTTAAATCTAACATTGTCCTCAATGTTTCTAATGAAAGACCAATACCAAAAAGTAAAGTAACATGAGGAGTCAGTAAAGAGAGAAGTCAGAAAGATAGTACCTGGGTGAAGAGAGAAATCAAAAACTAGTATATAACATACAATCTCATCGGTGGTCAATCAAGGGTAAACAGGGTCCTCCAGAGGGACCTCCTCAACATCACCTGTAGGAAAGGGATCTAAAAAGGGTTTCAATCTCTGACCGTTAACCTTCGAAGAACTACTACTATCTGGTGTCTCGATCTCAACATCTCCATGAGGAAAGAAAGTGCGAACAATAAAAGGACCCGTCCACCGAGAACGTAACTTTCCAGGGAAAAGATGCAAGCAGGTATCATACATAAGAACTTTTTGACCTGGATAAAATGACTTTCTTAAAATATTCTTATCATGCAAAAGTTTCATTTTGTTCTTATACTCCTTAGCACAATCGTATGCATCTCTACGAATTTCTTCCAACTCATTGAGCTGGAGTTTCCTATGGGATCCTGCCTTGTCGAGTGAAAAATTTAGCTGCTTAACAACCCAATATGTTCTATGTTCTAACTTAACAGGTAAGTGACATGCCTTGCCATACACAAGTCGATAAGTGGACATTCCAATGGGTGTCTTAAACGCAGTATGGTAAGCCCATAAGGCATCAGTAATCCTAGACGACCAGTCTTTCCGATTAGGATTAACTGTTTTCTCTAATATACGTTTTATCTCCCTATTGGAAACCTCTACTTGACCACTAGTCTGTGGATGATACGGGGTAGCTACCTTATGTGTAATACCATATTTCTTCATCAAAATCCTAAAATGTCCATTACAATAGTGCGACCCTCCATCACTAATTATAGCTCACGGTGTACCAAAACGTGTAAGTATATTATTTTTCAAGAACTCAATCACAACCCTATGGTCATTGGTTTTACACGCAACCGTCTCAATCCACTTAGATACATAGTCTACAACGACAAGGATGTAAAGGTTACCAAAAGAATTAGGCAAAAGACCCATAAAGTCAATACCCCACACATCAAAGACCTCAACAACTAAAATAGGGTTCAAGGGCATCATGTTCCTACGGGAAATGGTTCCTAATTTCTGGCAACGCTCACAAGTAACACAGTGACTATGGGAGTCTTTAAACAACGAAGGCCAATAGAATCCACACTGCAATATCTTAGCAGCAGTCTTCTTAGCACTATATTTGCATACCAAGGTAATTGGGTAACAAAGAGCAGTTGTACATCAGGAAAGTTATCGCTTATAGGAAGGGAAACATCAGGGGAATCAACAACTAGCCTAGACAAGTGGTCTGCTACTACATTTTCGGCACCCTTTTTGTCTCTAATGTCTGGAGAAAACTCTTGCAACAAAAGGATCCACCTAATCAATCTAGGTTTCGTATCCTTTTTAGAAAGAAGATATTTCAAAGCAGCATGATCAGTATATATCACGATCTTAGAACCTAAGAGATAGGGTCTAAACTTGTCTAAGGAAAACACAATGGCTAACAGTTCCTTCTCGGTAGTGGTATAGTTCAACTGGGCATCATTCAGAGTTTTTCTAGCATAGTAAATCACATAAAGTAATTTTTTTTCTCGCTGACCTAGCACAACACCAATAGCATAATCTGAAGCATCACACATGATCTCAAATGGTAGGTTCCAGTTGGGTTCCTGGACTATGGGGGCGGTAGTGAGTAAAGTCTTAAGCTTCTCAAAAGCCTCTAAACAAGCATCGTCAAAGACAAACTTAACATCTTTTGCAAGCAATTTGCAAAGAGGTCTAGAAATCAAGCTAAAATCCTTAATGAATCGACGATAAAAACCTTCATGCCCTAAGAATGAGCTAATATCTCTTATGGTTTTTGGGACCTGAAAAGTTTTAATAAGGTCAACTTTGGCTCTATCTACCTCTATACCCTTCGAAGATACGATATGCCCTAGAACAATTCCTGAACGAACCATGAAGTGACATTTCTCCCAATTAAGCACTAAATTCTTTTTCTTACACCTAGTCAAAACTAATGACAAATGATGCAAGCACTCATCGAAAGACGAATCAAACACTGACAAATCACCCATAATGACCTCTAAGAACCGTTCTACCATGTCAGAAAATATGCTCAACATACAACGCTGAAAGGTCGCAGGGGCCTTACATAACCCGAAAGGCATGCGTCTATAGGCAAAGGTACCAAAGGGACAAGTAAAAGTGGTTTTCTCTTGGTCTTCTGGGGCTATGAAAACATGATTATAACCGCAGTATCCATCTAAAAATCAATAATGGCTACGTCCAGCTAATCTCTCTAGCATTTGGTCAATGAAGGAAAGGTGAAAGTGGTCATTCCTAGTGACCTTGTTCAATTTCCTATAGTCAATACAGACACGCCAACCCGTGGTCACCCGGGTTGGGATTAACTCGTTGTTATCATTCTGGACTACAGTAATACCGGATTTCTTGGGAACAACCTGAACGGGGATGACCCACTTACTATCTGAAATGGGATAGATAATGCCTGCATTTAACAGCTTAAGAACCTCGGTTCGAACTACTTCTTTCATATTAGGGTTCAGTCGAAGTTGCATCTCCCTAGTAGGTTTGGCGTCACTCTCTAAATAGATATGATGCATACAATCAGTAGAACTTATACCATTAATGTCTGGTATGGTCCACCCTAAAGCTTCTTTGTTATTCTGAAGGACGGTCACTAGCCTACTTTCCTGATCACTATCCAAGTCGGATGCTATAATCACAGGTAAAGTTTCAGATGGGCCTAAAAACACATACTTCAGGGTATCTGGTAATGGTTTAAGGTCCAACTTAGGAGGCTTTTCTACCGAAGGAACTAGGGTAGACTTAGAAACGGGTAGAGGTTCGAACTTAGGTTTCCAGCCATTACTAGTGTCTATCAAAGGGGTTGAATATAACAAAGCATTCACCTCATTAATCACATCGTCATCATCAAAATCAATCCCAAAGTGGGCTAGGCATTTCTCTAATGGATCTTCTAACAAAGTGTTTGGTAATGACTCCTCGACTAATGTTCCTATCATGTTCACCTATTCTATGCTCGAGTCATCTAGTTCAGAGGGTAGCTTACTAATATTAAAAATGTTCATCTCAATAGTCATATTACCAAAAGACAAATTCATAATACCATTTAGACAGTTAATGATTTCATTGATGTAGCTAAAAACGGGCGACCTAAAATTATTGGTATTTGGTTCTCTGGGTCAAGGACAGGTTGGGTATCTAGGATAACATAATCCACTGGATAAATAAACTTTTCGACCTCAATAAGAACGTCCTCGATCACACCACGAGGAATTTTAACAGACCTATCAGCTAACTGAAGTGTCATCTGGGTAGGTTTAATCTCACCAATTCCTAGCTTAAGGTACACATGGTATGGGAGTAAGTTCACACTGGATCCTAAGTCAAGCAAAGCTTTCTCGACACGGTATTTACCTATTGTGCAAGAAATAGTAGGGGACCCTGGGTCTTTGTACTTAGGAGTAGTGGTATTCTGGATAATAGAACTCACATGACTAGCTAGGAAGGATTTCTTCTGGACACTAAGTTTTCGCTTTCGCGTACACATATCCTTAAAAAACTTGGCATAAGAGGGAGTCTTCTTAATCGCATCTAACAATGGGGGGTTGATAGTAACCTGCTTAAAAACCTCCAATATTTTATTAAAATTGGACTCCCTCTTAGTTGGAACTAGCAGCTGGGGGAACGGGGCTCTGGGAACAAATCCCGGCTCAGCATGACCCTCATTGGTCTCTTTGGAGACTCTATCAGTCTCCTCATTTTCTGGCTCAGAAGGGTGAACTACAACATGTTCACTATCAGGCACGACAACCTTATTGTCAACTTTCTTTCCACTCCTAAGGGTTGTAATAGAATTCACATGATTGTACGATTTCTCTCCTTTAGGGTTAGGATCAGTAGGGAACCTTCCATCTTCTCTTTCACTAAGAAACTTAGCTATTCGGCCGATTTGAAGTTATAATTTAGCAAGATACTGGGAATTATTCTTAAAATTCTGCCTGGTTTCTTCTTGAAAACCATAGTGGTTCTTTGATAACATCTCATGGTTCTTTGCTAACATAGTAAGCTAAGGTGGAGATCTTTTTCTCATTCTGAAACTGGGGTTGACCTAAAGAGTTCTTAGCATAACCAAAACCTGGGGGAGGCTGAGAATTACTAGACTGTCCTTGATTCTGACCCTTAGACCAAGAAAAATTAGGATGGTTTCTCCAACCAGGGTTGTAAGTCTCTGAATATGGGTCAAACTTTTGACAGTTCTCAAACCTAGCATTGTTATAGACAGCATGGGCTTGCTCTTCATTAACCTGATCTTCCCAAAACGAGTTATTTGGTTCTACTCCGCAACTAGACACTTGAGAGGCTCTAAACCTATCATCAGTTTCAACAAGAGACCTATGTTTAGGATGATTCAATTCCAAAGCTTATAACCTTCTAGACAAAGCATCAAACTTATCATCTGACCCGAAGCTTGTATCTACCACATTGGTGCTACTTCTATTGACCAAGAGTCTTTTGGGGGGTTCAACACAAGACTCCCACTGTTGGGATTTTTTAGCGACAGCTCCTAAGAAGGTAAAAGCATCATCAGCACTTTTACCAGTGAACTCACCAGCGCACATAGACTCAACCATGGCTTTGGTTGAATACTCTAAACCATCATAAATAATCTCTACGAGTTTCATCTTATCAAATCCATGGTGAGGACACTGGGATAAGAGATCATTGAATCTCTCTAAAAACCTATAAAGAGACTCTCCATCTTGTTGCACACTAGCACTAATTTTCTTCCTAACAGACGCAGTTTTTATGCTTAGGGTAGAATTTCATATAGAAAGCAGCAATAAGTTCCTGCCATGTTTCAATATATTCAGATGGTAAGTTGTTCAGCCATGTCTTGGCTTTATCTCTCAAGGAAAAGGGAAACATCGTAAGTTTCAAGACTTCATCAGTAAGGTCTTTTATTCTAATTGTCCCACAAATTTACTCAAAGTCCCTAATATGAAAATAAGGGTTCTCATTGTCTTTCCCTAAGAATATAGGGATCATATGAAGAGTACTAGGTTTTATCTCGAAATTAGCCGTAGTGGCTGGCAATTTAATTCACGAGGCTCGGGTGGACCTAGTTAGGAACATGTAATCTGTCAAAGTTGCCATCGCTGGCACAACTGAAGTACTAGGGGTATTTTCCTCACAAAGAGACAAATTCTCAAAACTAAAGTTTCCAAAAACAGGGCTCTCAAAAGAAGAGTCTTCGAGCTCCCCGCTTCCACAAGAAGAACTACTAGTTTTTCACTAATAAATCGACCTAGATTATCTCTTTTCCAAGCCCGTTTTCTGATGACCTCGGGCATACACTAGAAAAACAAATAAAATATTCCTAAATGAAGGGAGGTTCTAAGCAAACACAAAGCAGGCTGACTCCACCAAAGCAAACCTAAAGATTTCTAGTAAACAAAAAGCATGATGGCTCCACTTAGATTGTTTCTAGACCAGCTTTTATTCTTTCGAAAAGGAACTCGTGACAATATGAGCTAACCTCTCTGGAATCAATCCGAGTTAAAATAAGTTGAATATAGACGATGGAAGCTGCATGGAGCTTTGATACCCAAGGCCTCACCGGCATTACAAGGCGGCGTATTCAACTCACAGAAACCGTCATGAACTTCAAAGTATGCTCAAAAGAGTAACCAATATTTTTCGAACGACTTTCCTATTAAGCTAGTTACCCTATAGGTCTCGTTCTAGTCAAAATTTTAGGCTTAGGTTCGCGTTTGGTTTCGTTTTCCTAAGGCGGGCAAGAAGAGAACGGTGATGAAATCCGAACCCTTATCTTGTATGGCCAGTCCTAGCCCTTTACTAGGAAATTAAAGCAGTCGTTTTCAATTCCTCAGCATATATGCAAATGAAGGAATACAGTAAACCCGCTGACAGGGGATTCGCGGGTGTTTAGATAAACTTACCTCCCATTCCAGACGGGGGATGAACCGTTGAAGTCGACTCGGGCCACGACTCCTATGTCATGTACGAACCCGAGAGGCCGAGGCGATATCGTAATTGCCGTCCTTCTCTGCAAACAGTTTATATTTAAACTACCCTTCCGTAGGGTTTTAAAAAAAATAAAGTCCCAAAGTCCACAGTCCAAAAATATAGTGCAAAGGAAAAAGATAATCTAAAAAAAATTCTAAAAAAAAATGTCTCTCTCTCGCTTTTTTTTTTAATTAATTTTTATTCTTCTTTTCTTTCGCTCCTTTCGCTTTGCTTTTACTTCAAATCTTTAAGTATTCACCAAAAGCTTTGGAAAATTTTTCTTTCGCTCCAAACTCCAAAATCTGTAAGGAAAAGACAAAAACGCAAAAACGTAAAGAAGAACAAATAAAATAAAAATGAAAAACAAATAAAAACCTAAATTTTTTTTCTAAAAACTCTAGCCTAAAGACAATTCCGCGTCGGCGGCGCCAAAAATTGATGTGATTTCAAGTTGTTGTAGTAATAATAGGTTCGTTGAGACTTGTGAAAGCAAAAGATTTTAGACTTATAAAACTTGAAAATAGAAAACTTATTGCAAAATTGATTTCAAGATATTAAAAATAACCAAGACACTGATTCCACTATCACACATGAATAAGTTATGGTAAATAATCCAAAACTCTCATTATCTTCTAAGTCCGTTATTTCTTAATTCACAAATAATCAGGCATATTCTCAAACATTAATTGTATTCCCTAAGCATAGATTATCTAAATAAAGTATAACCTATCAAATTGAATCACAAGTAATTAAGAAAATCATGCAAACAATTTAAAACTATGCAAATCAGTGATTGAGTGAATTATAAATTATAAATTAGAGAGAATAAAATAGTTACCAATTATTCATGCGTGAATAGCTTCCTCATTGCCTTGGTTGTGGGAGAATTATCTCATCATCATGTTGGAAACACACTCAAAATTCATTTTTATTGCTCAAAGGGTGTTTACAAAGATGAAATGGAGAAAAACTATTAAAAACCGGGTTTGTAACAAGTATAAGTGTTACAAACCGAACTGTTACACAGAACGATATATGTAAACTGTCACTGATGCTGTAGCATACGAAGCTCACCCCTCTATCGTTGTCACTGTTGATCAACGACTGTCTCTGTGGGTCTTTTGTTCTTCGTGTTCTTCATAGCAGCAGAAATGGTGATTTCTGCAACTTGATTTTCTCGACTCTGTGATGCTCTGTAATCTCCCAAACTCTCCGTCAGCCATTATATGACCCAAGGGACTCTAGTTATACCCGAAAAATGCATCGAATCTCCTCCATAACTTCACAAATTCTCGGCAGTGAAAGAAAATATTTTCGGATATTTTTTTTCCTGTTTTATATACTTACGCTTACAGCTGCAAACTCTTCTTGTTTAACTCTTACACGCCTCTAGCATTCTCCCAGCACATTCTAAACTCCCCCCAGCAATGGCAGGCGCGTGAACATCTTCCCCCTTTGCACGTACTCCCCTGTTTTTCTCCATGACACGATTCAGCTAATTCTGATCGACCCAAAAGTCCATACCAGGCCTGTTATGAAAAATCACAACTACCCACGAAGTTTCAGCCATTTAGTCTCTGTAGAACATCGTCAAAATTGCGAACCCTAAATCTGCCATAGCCCGTGAACAGTTTCCCGCCAAACTGAAAATTCAAATGAAGGGGACGACCTCCTCCTAACAGAGATGGGGGTGCGAATAGCAGTTGGCGCCCCTGAGGTTCCCCTTAGTAATTGAGGTTCCCCTTAACCAAACTGAGAGTCCGCATAGCAAATGTCCTCTGGGGGTGCTCCGCATAATTTTTCGAGCCGATTTTTCCAAAAATGTTTATTTCCCAAAAATACCTACAAAGACACAAAACACCATAATAAGTACAAAATTGAGTACCAACAATACAGAAAATTGAGGACAACTTAGACACAAAAATGTATCTATCACAGAACGTAGGAGAGACGCTCTAGGACGGTTTATACGTGAAAAACCTAGAAGTGATATTTTAAGAAACAAGAGTCTTGATTACCTTAATCTAGAGAGTCATATATTTGAACGTCCTGATTTTAGTGAGGAAAGGATCCCTAGTACTCCGATAGTTCCAGCAATGACAACTGTAAGATATTACACGCACCCAACTAGGTCTACCCGACCATCGTGCATAACATTACCAGCCTCTTAGGCTAATTATGAGTTGAAATCTAGTACTATCCAGCTGATCCCTGTATTTTTAGGGAAAGATGATGAGAACCCATACTTTCACGTAAGGGACTTTGAGGAAATTTGTGGAACAGTTAAGATTAAAGAACTTAGTGATGAAATTTTAAAAACTTAGACTGTTTCCTCTTTCCTTAAGAGATAAAGATAAATCTGGGATAAATAATTTACCATCTGGGTCCAACATGGGATGAACTCGCTTCTGTGTTCTTCCAGAAGTTTTACCCAAAACATAAAACCTCGTATATTAGGCAGAAAATTAGTGTCAGTATGCAACAAGAAAGAGAGTCTCTTTATAGGTTTTTAGAAAGATTAAATGATCTCTTGGACCAGTGTCCTCATCATGGGTTTGAAAAAAATGAAATTAGTGCAGATTCTTTATGACGGGTTAGACTACTCGACCAAAGCCATGGTTGGGTCATTATGTGCTGGTGGGTTCTTAAACAAAACTGCTGATCAAGCATATTACTTTTTAGAAGAAGTAGCTAACAAATCCCAACAGTGGGAATCATGTGTTGAACACCCTAAAAGACTTTTGGTAAATAGAAATAACACCAATATGGTAGACTCAAGATTTGAGTCGGATGCTAAGTTTGCTGCCTTATCTAGACGGTTAGAAGCTTTAAAATTAAGTCGGTCTAAACATAAGTATTTTCTTGAAACTGGTGATAGGCTTAGAACCTCTCAAGTATCTAGTTGTGGAATTGAGCCCAATAACTCATTTTGGAAAGGACAGATTAGTGAAGAACAAGCCCATGATCTATATAACAACTCTAGATTTGAAAACCGTCAAAAATTTGACCCATATTTAGAGACCTATAACCCCGATTGGAAAAAGCATCCTAATTTTTCATGGTCTCAGGGTCAGAATTAACGTCAGATTAGTAATTCTCAGGCTCCCCCAGGTTTTGTTTATACTAAGAATATGTCGGGTTCAACCCAATCTAAAAACCCTTTTGAGAATAAAATATCTATCTTAGAGGAAACTCTTATTATACTATCAAAGAACCATGAAATGTTATCAAACAATCACTATAGATTTCAACAGGAAACCAGGCAGAGTTTACAAAATAATTCCCAAAATCTTGCTAAGTTAGAACATCAAGTAGGTCAAATAGCTAAGACTCTAAGTGAAAGAGAGAACGGAAGGTTTCCTAGTCATCCCAATCCAAATCCCAAATGAATGAATGCAATTAGAACCCTTAGGAGTGGTAGAGTAATAGACAATCAGGTTATCATGCCCGATAGTGAACATACCGTAGTTCACCCCTCAGGATCTCACCTTTCAGGACCACCAATAGCTGAGGAGACTGATAAAGTTCCTGATGATGCAATTCGGTTCCTGAGAGGTCTGTGCCTAGAGTCCCATTTCCCCAACTACTAGTACCAACCAAAAAGGAATCCAATTTTAATGACATATTGGAGGTTTCTAAGCAAGTTACCATAAACCTTCCTTTATTAGATACAATTAGGAAACTTCCTTCTTACGCTAAATTACTTAAGGATATGTGTTCGAGAAAGAGAAAGTTGAATTCCCTAAGAGCGTCCACAATGGACGAGTAAAAAGTGGAGTAAACGCATACTTGGTCGAAAATTCAATCACAGCGGGCTGGAGTAAAACTAAATTTAGTCGGATTTTTCTGAGTTTCAGAGTATATCTGGTCTGGAAGCTGGAGTAAACAAAATATAGTGGGGAAGACATTAAAAATGCGTATGTTGACAATAATATCTACGTTTGAAAGGAGGCGTAACTTCTAACTCCGTGTCGCAGTCAGGCGTAAAAGAAATGTACGCTTGAATCAAGCGTAACTTGAAGCTCCGCCCGATGAGGCGCAGTTTGCATCTTCGCCCCACATGGGGAGCATGAGTTGCTGAACGCCTATATGGGGCGTACATATTATCAACGCCCCACCCGTCAGAAATAATTCTAATAAAATCGATGTGCCGGATAAATACAGTTCTTGAATTGTTCATACCTTCATTACAGTGGAAAAGATATTAGAATAAGGTTTACAAGTGAAGAGATAAGAAAACTAAGAAGAATGTAGAGAATGGAAGAACTCGCGCTCTTTTTATCTCCGAAACACTGACTATTTTTTTTCTTTACAACCAACAAAGCCACACGCACATGCAGGACTGGCACGCTCTAAAATTTATAGGACGAACATTTAAGTTACGCTTGATTCAGGCGTATGTTGAATCTACGCCTCATGGGGCGAACTTTCAAACTTCGCTCTTCATACGGGCGGTCACCAAGTGGTACGCTTTATATGCGGCGTAACTTCTATATTCGTCCGATATCAGGCGCATATTTTATTTACGCCCCAATCAGGCGTTTAAGTGCACGTCCGTCTGTCTATGGGACGGATTTAAAATTACGCTTCGTTTCTAGAGGACATTAAAACTGCGCCTGACTATAATTTTTCTCCATACCATTGTGTTGAAACACTACCAAACCTTTTTTTTTTAGTTTTTGGTTTTAGTATTGTCCTTCCATTGTGGCCGCTCTAAGAAAGCATGTTTTGCTACTCATGTAAGTTCGATCATCCAGAACACCACAACTCCTAAATACAAAGACCCAGGTTCCCTTACCATTTCTTGAACAATAGGTAACTACCGGGTATACAAATCTTTACTTAAGTTAGGATCTAGCGTAAACTTACTTTTATACCATGTACCTTGAATTAGGGCTTGGTGAAACGAAACCTACCAAGATAGCACTCCAGTTAGCTGATAGGTTTGTGAAAATTCCTCGAGGAGTTATAGAAGATGTTATAATTGAGGTCAACAAGTTTATATATCCAGTGGATTTTGTTATCCTAGATACTCAACCTATCCTAGACCCAGAAAACCAGATACCTGCGATTTTAGGTCACCCGTTTTTAGCTACATCCAATGCGATCATAAACTGTCGAAATGGTATCATGAATTTTTCTTTTGGTAATATGACTATTGAGCTTAATATTTTCAATATTTGTAAGAAACCCTCTGAGTTAGATGACTTATCCTTTGAACAGGTAAACATGATAGGAAACTTGGTTCAGGAGTCATTACCAAACACTTTACTAGAAGATCCATTAGAGAAATGCCTAGCCCACTTTGGGTTTGACTTTGATGATGATAGTATGATTAATGAGGTGAATGCTTTGCTAGATGCCGCCCCTTAGATGGACACTAGTAATGGATGGAGACCTAAGTTCGAACCACTACCAATTTCTAAATCAACCTTAATTCCTTTTTTATAAGAGCCCCCTAAGTTGGACCTTAAACCATTACCATATATCCTTAAGTATGTGTTTTTTGGCCCATTTGAGATTTTACCTATGATTGTTGCTCCCGACTTGGATAGTGATTAGGAAAGTAGTCTAGTCATCATACTTCAAGACAACAAGGAAGCTTTAGGGTGGACCATAGCAGACATTAAGGGTATAAGTCCTATTGTTTGTATGCATCAGATTCACTTAGAAGATGATACTAAACCCTCTAGGGAGATGCAACGTCGACTGAACCCTAATATGAAGGAAGTAGTTCGAACTGAAGTGCTTAAGTTTTTAGATGCGGGTATTATATACCTCATTTCAGACAGTAAGTGGGTCAGCCCCGTTCAGATTGTTCCCAAGAAATCAGGTATCACTATAGTCCATAATGATAACAATGAATTAATCCCAACCCGATTGACCATGGGATGGCGTATCTGTATTTGACTATAGGAAATTTAACAAGGTCACAATGAAGCATCACTTTCCCCTTCCTTTCATCGACCAAATGCTAGAGAGATTAGCTGTACATAGTTGTTGATACATGAAAAATAATACCCCTTAACAAGCTTGGGGAGCCCTCAGAAGGAGTGGTAAACCCAACATGATACATGGGGACTAAGCCCAAGTCCAGTGAGAAAATATCCATAAGGAGGAAGGGATTAACGAATAAGAAGGAGGTTATATTAAGGAAGGGATGACATTAGGAGTAGTTAAGGAAGTTTAGAATATGTGGCACGATGTCATAAAAGGAAGGGGATTTTGGAAAGTCTATATAAGGAAGGACAAGGTACAATGGAAATGCAATTCTCTTTCTTACTATTCCTAGAAAGCTGAGGTCACTTGGTGTATCTAGGACGGGTAGGACCAGAACTGAAATCACCCCTCAACATTTGGAAACCACACCCGGAGGCTCGTGCCTAGATAACCATGACACACCTAGGAAGCGCTAGCTCAAACGCGGCAAATAATCAATTAACCAACCAACCCACAAACATTAACGAAGTAACAATAAATGATGAGGACAACGAGGAAGAACTTCTAACCCAGAATACCTCCAAGCAATTGGTAGGACGCGAACCCCGAAATGGAAAAATGAAAGCAACTCCGGAGAAAAACGTGCAATTACCAGAACCCGCAAGTCTAGTCATGCAAGACATGCAAAAAGAGCTAGATGAACGCTTTCAAAGAAGGAAGGAGCTAGAGGATTGGATAGCGCAAGCAGTAATAGCAGGTCAAAACACTCCCAAAGAAGCAACAAAGGGAGAAGAGCGACAAAGTCCCAAAATTATAACATCACGGGAAGAGATGGCGATATACTTAGAGAAAAACTATCACGTGATAAAACAAGACAATCACTGCCTTGTAAACAGCCCATACCCAGCCAGCGTTCAAGAATACCAATACCCTGAAGACGATGTTTCTCTAAAATTCAAAACGTACGACGGTCAAGGAAATGCATGGGAACACCTCAGCCGATTCTTATCGACAATGAATGACAAAGCCTCCGATGGAAAGTTGTGCTTAAGAGAATTTCCCAAGTCACTAACAGGCACGACATTTACTAGGTACGAAAATTTGAAGGCAGAAAGTTTGGATTCCTGGCTAACTATGTCCGCACTCTTCCTTGGAAAATTCTATTCAGCTAAGAGGAAGATCACGTCAATAGACTTAAGCAGGAGCGGTCAGCGGATAGGAGAGGAAATAGGAAAATACATCTTGCGATTCCGGCGTCTGGCGCTAGATTGCCATGAAAATATCAGCGAAAGAGATCTTGTCGAAATATGCGTACGCGGAATGATACCATCCTTTAACGGAAACTTGATAAATTTCATGTTTCAGACTTCCTTCGAGCTAGAGGAAGCGGCTGAGTGAATTTCCGATTGCATAGAGGAAGTATCTACATACCCTACCTGGCGCCACTCAGTTAACATCCTATCCGAAGCACTGCGTAATGTAAGGTCCAATACTAACAAGGAGAAAGGGGACCAGTTTCAAGCAGCCGGCGGAGCCCAAAAGAGAAATGGATGGACTAAGCGAGAGCTAAATCCACCACCTCCTCTGCCCTGCAGCAAAGAACACGCGATTGAACTCCTGAACCAATGGGTTACAAGAAAATAAATCCAGTTTCCCCCAAGAGTGGTAGACGTCAACAAGATGGATAAGAGCACGACCAAGTATTTTCACTACCATCGGAGAATGGGAAACCCGACGGTGGAATGTTTTGCTATAAGGAGCATATTCGAACGAAAATGCGCCTCTGGAGAACTCGAGATAGCAAAACAAACAATTGAACACGACCGCTTTCCCTGCCATTGAAAAAAAAACGAGGAGAAGAAACTAGGAACATGAAAATGGTGAATCACACCTAGCCTGTAAACAACCCCTTCTGTTATGGTAAGAATAATTTTTCTTTCGAATTTATGAGCAATATGGTGAGAAAAGGCTACAGGAATGCCAAAGGCGCCTGGTTGGCTGACAAATCTACAAAAGGCCGCGGGAATGCCAAAGGCACCCGATCGGCTGAAAAATCTACAAAAGGCTGCAGGAATGCCAAAAGCGCCCGGACGGATGACAAATTTACAAAAGGTCGCGGGAACTCCAAAATCACCCGATCGACTGATAAATCTATAAAAGGATGCAGGAAGGTTAAAGGCACCCGGTCGGCTGACAAATTTACAAAAAGCTGTGGGAATGCTAAAGGCACCCGATCGGCTGATAAATTTATGAAAGGTCATGGGAATGCCAAAGGCGCCCGATCGGCTGACAAGTTTAGAAAAGGTCGCGGGAATGCCAAAGGTGCCCGATCGGCTGACAAATTTACAAAAGGTTGTGGGAATGCCAAAGGCACCCGATCGGCTGACAAATTTATGAAAGGTCGGGGGAATGTCAAAGGTACCCGATCGAATGAAAAATTTACAAAAGGTCGCGGGAATGCCAAAGGCACCCAACAAGATAACCCACCAAAGGGTATAGGCGTGTTTAACCAACGCCCTACCCACCTCACCCAATCTATCTGAAAGAACAGAGAGAGAGTAGGCGCGTTTAACCAAACCCCTACCCACCTCTCCTCATCTATTTGAAAAAGAATGGAGGGAGTAGGCACGTTTACCCAAAACTCTACCCACCTCACCCCATCAATCTGACGAGGGAGTAGGCTCGTTTACCAAAAACCATACCCACCTTACCCCATTAATATGAAGAGGGAATGGGTGCGTTTAACCAACGCCCTACCCACATCACCCCATTTATCTGAAAGAACAGATAGGGAGTAGGCGCGTTTAACCAAAGCCCTACCCACCTCATCTCATCTATTTGAAAAAGAAAGGAGGGAGAAGGTGCGTTTAACCAAAACCCTACCCACCTCACCCTATCAATCTGACGAGGGAGTAGGCACGTTTACCCAAAACCCTACCCACCTCACCCCATCAATCTGAAGAGGGAGTAGGCGCGTTTAACCAACCCTTTACCCACCTCACCCCATCTATCTGAAAATAACAGAGATGGAGTAGGCGCGTTTAACCAAGGCCATACCCACCTCACCTCATCTATTTGAAAAAGAAAAGAGGGAATAGGTGTGTTTAACCAAGGCCCTACCCACCTCACCCCATTTATTTGAAAAAAAGAGAGGGAGTAGGTGCATTTAACCAATGCCCTACCCACCTCGCTCCATCTATTCGAAAAAGAAAAGAAGGAGTAGGAGCGTTTAACCAAGGCCTCACCCCTTCTTTCCAAAAAAGAAAGAAAGAGTAGACGCGTTTAAACAACATTCCATTTACCCCATTCAATCAAAAAAAAAAAAGAGAAAGGGGGAGGCAGTAAGCATGAGTACCCAATACATCATTAAATCATGGAGTCAAGGATGGTAAAACTTAAGCAGCGCTAATAAAAATTAATACCAACCAAATAGAGTCATAATATCCCAGAAAAAATACACAACAATAAAAAACTATCCGAGAAACAAGGGTTCAACATAACCAAAGAAACAGGAAGATAAGAGCACTGCATTATGCGGTCTGAAGCACGGACAACTCATGCTGCTTCTTCTCAAGCTCCGCGCGAGCCGCCTCCTCCGCTGTTTCAGCCTGAATCACCCTATCACTAGCCACCCCTACATCAGCGATCAATTGATTCAACACTTCCTTCCTGCTCGCAGTTGCTTTAGAACGTTCCTCCATCTCCCCCTCTATCTTGAAAATCTGACTCGTAAGCTAAACACGAGGATCATAATGACCCTTCACCTTCATCAACAGTTCTTCCAACCACCCTATCGGAAACTTAATGTTGACTGCTGGCCATATAGAAGTCTCCCAGCCACACATTACGCCGATCAACAAGATCATCCCCTAGCCGCATAAGACTGTCGGCGATCTCCAAGAGGTTCTTAATCATATAGCACAAGGTGTGAATATCTAGGAGATCTTCCCTCGCCATGTGACCGCCTCCGCGCTCCACAATGTCCCTGTAAGTAGCGGCGAACACAATTGGCACCCAAAAGCTGTAAACCAGTGTATGGGTGGCAGGATCTACCCCGGCCTCTTCAGCACTCACTACTAAAGGGAAACGAAGTTGCGCTCCCTCGGGAGCTGTCGGCAGAATGGGAGTGGCTGATACGTCAGGAAAACCGGTCCGCTTCTCCAAAAGAGTGGAAGAACTGCTACCATCCATCCGAGCGCGTTTAATGGACTCATCGCCACCAGGAACGACGCGCTGAACGCCGTCTGTGTCAGGTCCTTCAAGCTTGGCAGTTCCTTTACGCTTATTACCCATATCCTAATACCCAAGATAAAGTTTTAGCAAGCAAGCATAAATACAAAGCAAGAGAAAGGATAAAAGAAGCTAACCTCGGGGATTGACGAAACGAGCGGAAAATCAACAGGTTTAGGACGAGACGCGGAAGAACTAGAGGATGATTCAGAATCACTAGCGGAACCTGAAAAATAAGAGATGACCACCATCGCGAAGAATAACTCAATTAAAAAAAAAAAAAAAAAAAAAACAAGGAAGGGGGAGAGAAGAAGAAGAATGATAAGAAAAAAAGACACGTATTAAATAACGGGTTGTATGAACTACCTTCAGGATCACCAGCAGGTGGTGCCACGTGGGAAGAGGACCTACCAAAAACTGACCGACTAGACCCAGTTGGGCTCATTGATTGCAAAACTACATTATGGGACCCCGGAGGTCCGCCCCTGGTGCAAACAGTCTCGGCCCGGAGAGGATGAATTGATGATATGTGAAGATGTGGGGATACCCAATCGGTCGCCTCAGAGAGGTTCACCCCAAGATTCCTCAACTGATATACGAACGAAGGAGTCAGACTATCACTGAGGCTCCTAGGAGGCTGTGACGCCCTCCTCCGGCGAGCCTGCTGAGGTTGTAAAGATGAAATATTAGCTGAGGAATAAGGACACGGAGCATACGATTTGGATGCTTCTTGTCTGGCCTTCTTAGCGAGACTCTTCTCAGTCCAATCACACTCTGGCATGTTCAGATACTCCTTCATAACGTAAGAAGGAGCCTTCCACCCCACGCGATTGGATAAAGGAGCTCCCTGAGAATGAAATTCCCATTGCTTGGTTTTAATAAGGAGTCAAATGTACATGAACAATAATAAACAACAAATAAGAAGGTGACAAGTACCAGCATCCACAGGGTACTAACAACTGACTTGGGCACATCAAGTCGGGGAGGCTTACAATCGGAAAAAGACTTTGATCCCTTCTTCGACCTTACAGGCTCAGAACCCTCAGGAGGAGCCCAAGAAGTAACCAAAGTCTCCAGGGGGTGACCCTTGGTGGCGGGAACAAGACGGTGCGCGGAAGCTATGGCGTCATCGATCTTGATCCTACCAGATGCATGAAGCACTCGAAGGTCTTCATGAGATAAGTCGCAAGGAGGATACAATTCTCGCAAAATAAAGTTCACAGCTCGACGACGCATGGAAACTCACGGGCACTTTCGGTGAGGGCTAAAGGACCCTCCGGGATAGTTTGCTTAAACGAAAAATTAATTCCTCGGTCACCCAAACGTACCGTCTCTTTGAAGACAAACGATTGAAACTAGCGACGACCTCCTCAACATCAGAACTTCCCCAGGGAGGGAACCTTGGGGAACCCCTTGATCAAACCCGACTTGCCGAGCTGCACGGTCAGGATTATAAGACATGGGGATGAACTTATCAGCACAAAAACCGGGGAGATAACCAGGCAATACCGCCATCACCGAATCAAAGTCTGATGCTCCTAAGAGTTTTGTCGAGTATCGCTCAGTATCGAGAGACGCGGAAAAATCATAATACGTCTGACCTGATCGACCATCTTGATAAGGAAACGACACAAAATCTTTAGCCACATATATGAATTGGCCTATGTCGCCCTTCAGTACATTCCCTCTGTCGTTCCAAAGGTCCATCCGCGAGTAGCCATACAAGAACAGAACCCTCTTAACCGAACCGTCGCCCTGTTCGACGTCTTCTTCGCGGTGAACTTCTAACTCGTTAGGATCAGACGCGTATGGGGAAACATGCTTCCAAGACCAAGCTTGCATAAAAGAAGCTGGAATGTAGGTTTACATCTTATGGTTCGAACCCACTGTCTGGAGGCCTTGGCAGAATAAGCTCAAATGGCGATACAAGCCGCCTAGAAACATTGGCGCAAGTGGGAAGGAGACGTCACGAGATAACATCCCTGCCATCGGCACGAGTTTACCTTTGATTGTACCCTGGGGACTGTACTCAAACATATCATGGCAAAGCCAGAAAAGGATATAAGCGTCCAACTCAGCACGAGGGTTCGTCTCCTTCCGCTTGGGAAAAAAACTTTACCTTCCACTAACCGCGGTGAAAAGGTGAGGGTACCCAAATATACCTCAAGCTAAAACTTTTCATACCTATAAGTCCTTTCTCCGAAAGTGATTATCTATGGATTGAGTCGAGACAATACAACTAATTAGTTCACACTTCGTGTGATCGTTTATGGATATGAGACCGAGACAATGCAACAACGAATTATGTTTACTTGATAAGAGGTTCAGACTTAACCAAACACAATAGGATTAATATCAAGTAAAATAGGAATTAACGTTTGTGTAATTTACTTTAAATTATAATAACAACAATTATAATTGCGGAAAATAAAAGTAAATGACACAGCAAGATTTTGTTAACAAGGAAACCACAAATGCAGAAAAACCCTGGGACCTTGTCCAGAATTGAATGCTCTCAGGATTAAGCCGCTATACAAAATAAACCAACTTCTTATAGTTGATACTGAGTAACTAAACCTATAGTTCACCTAGTTCCGTCTGTATTCCCACACCTCCAACTTATGAATAAGTCACGTACTTGGAACAATTCCTTTGGTTCGTGTTCCAAACAGTAAAGGAACAATAAATCTGTTTGGTAGCAACTCTCTTCAACCAAGTGATGTGAGTTCGACAAAGGCTCTCCAGTTTATCTCAATAAACTCATTCGTCAGGTTCTTAGATCAATCTTATTCTCAACTACCAAAGTAATTCTTAAGATTTTTCAATAAATACTTTTAATCACAAAGAATTGTATTGATGCCGATCTACACAACTAATCAATCTAATCTACCACAAGGATAAACCGATTATAGTTGGATCCTCTATACCGAAACAAGTATTCTGCACACCAAAGATTATGAACCCCAAATCAGAAATCTTCAATATCTTCTTTGTCTTCAAATCTTCTTAGATTTTCAATAAACGCCTTCACACAACAACTTGAATCTTTTGTGATCAATCACGTACAGAACGGAGTCTGTTAACAATGTATTATCACAAGACGTCTTTAGATCCACAAATAGTCTAAAGATCCCCGTCGAAACTTCGATCTAGTTTGACTGAATCTTATATCAGAAGAGAAGATTCTCAAGTATAAACAAACTCGATGCAATCAAAGTTCAACCACCGTTAGTCAATCAAATCAACCGAAAACACAAGATAAACCGTACTTATCTAGTTTCCCACCAACGGTATTAATATAGCTTCTCAATCCCAAAGAGGACTTTAAACTGAGCGGCCGTAAGAGATTTCTCCTAATTAGATTACTCTCCTCTCTGAATAGGCGGCTTCACCAGTAACAACACAACCGAGGAAGTTTTCTGTCACGAAGGATTAGTTTGCTAGAAATGCAAACTTCAAGTATTTATAGACAAGGAAGTTTGGACACCAAGGAATTTCCAAAATCGAAAATATTCTCAAGATATTCATTAAAGCTCATATTCAGTTTCCATAATTCCTATAAATGCTATGTCCAAAATATTGATCGAAAATCTCTTTAGAAAATATCTAACTAGTAAATGCGCATTACTAATTCTCATTTTCCTAAAATAAAATTAACAACCTTAATTAAAAGATTCTTAACTTATTTATGTTTCGATCCTGGGATTTTCTTCCTTTAGCTATTAAGGAATAACTTTGAACAATAAAAGATAAGTGTTACTACACATGTTCAAAGTATGTCGACATCCTTACTTTATAAGTCCACTTTCATACTTACAATCTTGAAACCGATTTGCCAAATTTTCAAACAAGATTAGAATTGGTTCATCTGACTTTCAAGAACTATGTGATTGATCAAGAACACTCAATCACAAATCATGGATTTAACGGTTCTACCAAAACAAGTTTCGGTTCTACCTCCATGTGAGTACTGTGCATAGTCACACTAGCTTTCCAAAATTCGTTTGACTAGGTACTAGGATCGATTCCCCATATATATATGGTATATAACTTGAATGTGTTGCACATGTCCATGGGATCGGTTCCCCTTTGCCTAAAAACGTGTTGCATATGTCCATAGGATCGGTTCCCCTTTCTGCTATAAACTTGATGCACCTTATACAAGGATCGATTCCTCTTTGTGATGTGTTGCACCTATTACAAGGATCGGTTTTCCTTTACCCAGAGTTGGTCATACACAAATCATAAACTCGATCATACAGTCTCAGGTGATTACTTAAGGTCGGTTTCACTAATAAAAGTCATGCCAATACAAAATTCAGGCCTTTGTGAATAGTTTTACCAAGAACACAAACAAGTCATGAGCGGTTATACTAATCACACATATTGGTTGTTCACAATATATGCAATGAATAACAATACCAATAATGCCTGGCGATTTCCTTTTTGATTCACAAAACAAGTTCATGAATTTACTTCCTTAAAACACATGTAAAACATTGTTTCCTAGGATGAAATCCTCACCTCATACCCATGCATAATCACAATAAGTTTAAATGATTATGTCGATGTCTTATCTATAAAGTTTAATGGTTAAGCAATAAACCTCGTATTGTATTCCTTAATACTATGTCTATCTAGAGTTCAATCATGCTTCCCAGTTTTGTTTTCAATATGCACGACTTGAAAGATATTTTAGGGAATGAAACAGTTCAAGTCAAATATCACTAACCTCAAGTGGAAGGATGATGTTGTCGTTGTAGCTCCTTGATTCTTCACTTCTTCAAGTCTTCGCAATACTTGTAATGTCTCATATCCTAATACTTTCAAGCTAACCTATATAAAGTTGACTCTAGTACATAATCAAGCGACTCTTTAAATGAGTTTTGATTCACTAAAATATGACAACCAAACTTGATATACCAATGCTTGGTGGGTTCAACCGAGCTGTGCTCTAACAATCTCCCCCTTTGTCAATTTTAGTGACAAAACTCTTACATCATATAGATAAACATATTACAAGAATTCATTACACATACGCTTGATTCCCGAATTCAACAACACAATAACCTGTATACATTCAATCCTTTAAATGCCGTTGTTGACATTATAATAACAAAACTAATACTCCCCCTAAATGTAAGATAGGTAGATTTTCAATCTGCACGTCTTTGTTATTCATTTGTTGATATGTTACTCTCCCTTAGTCTGTGCTTTCACTCTTTCGTTAGATAAATGTTTAAGCACCATTGTCCTGTTTCTTAGTGATACCAATCAATATAAATCAACGCCAGTATCACTTGTGTTGAGTGTGTAAACACATCATAAATTACATCTTAATTTGCAATTATTAGTTCCCTATTATGTACAAATTTGATGAGTTTATTTATTTTTGCATTTTTTATAAATAAAGCTCAAGTGGACTAATTTGCAGCAGTCAAGATACATAATTCAATTCATTGTGGATTAGTGAAAACCAGTCTAGAAGGAAACATCCAAATTAAGACCCAGAAGGGAAATTAAAACAGTCGGTCAGGCCCATTATGACTGATACGAAATTGAGGCATTTCTATTTTTGACCGGGATTCGACAGCATATTAGCATGCGACTTTGGGGAGTAACACTTTGATTAGTCAACGAAGATTATCTACATATACATTCACATATTATATATAAGATTTGGTGGACTTGTGCTAGCAGACAAAGAAAGAAGTTTGACTTAAAAAGAAGTTTGCATGCACTTGCTTTTATATTCCAAAATTAGTGGGAATAATGTGGGCTACAAGTGAGGGATGATGTACATGGTGTCTTGCTCATGGAAATGAAAAAAGTGGTTCACATTTCCCACGGTAAATGTGTGGCATGCTTGTGGCGACAAGCAGTAGAAGAAGGGAAATAACATGCTTACCATGTACAACATATATGTATTGAATCTATTCTATTATATAAAGGAACACCCCTTAGCAACCGTGTTTGAAGTTGTAAATTATGATTTCCGATTATACCCCTGTTCTCACAAAAAATTTGTGTACATTTGAAAAATAATCATTATAAATCAGTGAGGGTATAATGGTAATCGGCATTACAAAAAGAAGAAGAAAAAAAGTGCTCTGGAAATCAACCAGATCTGTCATTTGGATATCAATATTTGTTGATATATGATGGAAATCCAATATTCTATGATAAAGATTCAGGTTCCATTAAATGTTTAAAAGAAATCAAAATCAATCCCAAAAACAATTTGATATATCAACAAACTAAAATAATTTCTCTTCTTTGTTTCCACTGCTCTGCATCCTCTTAATTACTCTTTCAATTTTTTCTCTATTCAAAGGTTCAACTGATTTAACCACATAGCAAACCAAGAAAACAGCTGAACAAGAAGTTGAAAAGAAGAAGAGAATGATGATAACCCAAGATTTTACTTCCCACGGTAAAATAAAATTCAATTGATCACTTTCCAATTAAAACCATTAATCTTCTTCATTCTAGGGTATCAGGGGACATAAAAGTTTGAGAGAAAAATATGAACAAAGTGAGAGAGGGAGGAAGCAGTAGAGATTTTAGGGAAAAAAAAGAAGCAAAGAGAAGAGTAGATTGGGCGAAATAAATTTTTGATGGTCTTATTCTGTACATTTAACTGTGAGTTAATTAACTTACTCCCATTTACTGAGTCATCTTTTCGCCATTGATCTAGCACGTGCGTACGCACGTGCTGACAATCTTGTAGGGAATAAAATGCAGAGATCATAGGAATAATGAGGACAAGCCAAAGTGATGCTGGAAGATTCGGTTTTACAGGAAAAAATGGCATGCAAGGAAAGAAGACAGTGAATGAAAAGGCATAATATATACTCTTACCATGTAAATGAGATGTGTGGGTGGCACAACATCAGTGGCGGAGTCTGAAAAAAAATTCTAAGGGTGTTAAAATACATCTCTAAAAATGTAGGGACTTATAATGGGCTAAAATACTAATATTGGTGGACTAAATATAAAAAAATAGGTAAAACAAAGGGTTTTTATGTTGCTTTTGAGAATTTAAGGGGCTAGAACCAGGGCTAGTCAACCCTTGGCTCCGCCCCTGCACAACATTATGTCGACACCATTACGATACAAAGATTATAAAAGGGGGAGTTGCAACATCCATAGGGGGAGTTGCAACATTCTTTTGGTTGGGGGTCGACGGAAACTACTATGCGTTTTAAGAAGAAGAGCTGCTAAAATTCATTTTCTTATTTTTATTTTTTTGTTAGAGTACATTTTATCCATTGTAATCTAAGAAGAAGGAAAGGAAAATACGTCAATATTGGTAAGTTCCTTTGAGCTTAATAAAGATGAATTTCATTATTTTTTTGGTGTCTTTTTTTCCGAATATGAGTAGCTAAATCATTTTCTAGGATTAGGGAGGAAATCCTATTATGTTTACTAGTATGTCGTAATCATTTTCTATATGAATTCTCTTTGTCCTATTTCTCGTTTTTTCACGATAATAATTTTTCTTCATATGTCATATTGCTAAATTTAATGAGTTATATTCTTTTTAGAAAACTAGCATCATATAATGAAGAAAATTATTAGTATTTTGAGGAAAAAAAATAATTTACTAAAACGCCATATTTTCCGAGAGTAAATAATTGGCCTAAGTCGTCTTGAATAATTTTGTAGAGAACATTATAGAAAGTGGTTGCATATATTTAGTTTGCATAGTAATGATTGAATCTCGAATCCTAGGCTTTCTTCCATTTGAGTACAAAAATTATTTTTAGCATTTCCATTATTTTAGAATTTTATAAAAATCACCATCTTTTAGTCTAAGAACCGAATCTTTAAAAAAGTCCGAGTGAACGATATCCTATACGAAGCCGTATATAGTTGTTTAGCAGATCTGTCTCGTTGTTTAGCAGACATATCCTGGTCTAGCTGTTTAGCGGATCCGTCTCGCTATTTAGCAGACATCTCTATCCACTGTTTAGTGGATCCGTCTAGCTGTTTAGCAGACATCTCTATCCACTGTTTAGTGGATTCGTATCGCTGTTTAGCATACAGTTCTTTATCCAGCTGTGTAGCGGATATTTATTTTCTTTGTTTTGCTCGAGGACTAACAAAATGTAAGTGTGGGGGAATTTGATAAGCACGTAAGTGCGACGCTTTTTCACCCATAATTACATTAGCTAGGTCTCATTTTATCGCTAATAAACTTGTTTTAAGTATTTTGAAAGAAATAAAGCTCGATGGACTAAAATATGGAAATCTGCGGGAAAAATGGAGGAAATGAAGTGATTTATTATTAAATGGGCTAAGCCCGAAAGGAATTACATGGAGAATCATTTTATTAAGTCCAATTATGTGGATATGGGAGTGTGGTAAGAATCCACTGAGTGTGTAGAAGTGTGGAAACCATGTGAAAGATATTAATTATGATCAAGGATATCTGAAGATATTTTGTTTAATGAAAATATTTCCTTATTATGTCGAGTAATGGAATATTTGAAGATTTGGGAAAGAATATTATTCTTTATGGTTGAAAATAATAATGAAGATATTGATTGCAGTATTTGACACATGACGCATTCTGATTGGAGGATTTTTATATTATTTGACACGTGGCATACTTTTATTGGATGATGATGTGGTAGTGGATATGATGAAGGAAAGTGGTTTCGTTTGAAAACTATAAATACTGGTTGAAACAGAGGGAATAGGGAGGTCCGGGGGTCCGTAGTCCAGAGCAAAAATAATAGAGTTTGAGTTTCATTTTCTTTTATTTTCTTCTTCATTTTTGTAATGGTCGGGTAATCTCTTTACTAGGGATAAGTGGAAGCCCGATGATGTATATTAGAGAGTGTAATTTATTTTAATAATAATAATTCTCTTGGGTCCTATATTCTCGTTTGTTATGATAACAATTCTTTTTACATGTCCTCGTGCTTGCTTAAAAGAGTCTATTTTCTTTTTTAGAGACTAGCATTTTAAGTATCGAGAGTTGTTAGTATTTTGACAATCGAATGGTTATAAAGTTATATCTTCCAAGATGTCCGATGTGTCTTAAATCGTCTTGAGTAGTTGTTGAGAGAATATTATTTAAAATAGTTAGGATTATATGCAGAAGTAGGCCTTGTCTGGACCCTTACTTTCATTTCTAGGCCACTTTTTTTATTTCTTGCAAAACTAGGCAAGTTAAACGGATTCCATCCACTTTAACCATCTCGGTCAATTTATCGCGTTGACTTGTCAATATCTCGCCAAAATATCATATAGGGAGATCTCATAGATGTGGTGAGATTACTATACTACCCTTCCTGTACGTGTAATAGCAGAATAGAAAGAGATTGATTCTCACTTTCTTCTTCCTTCTTCTCTCTGGTTCTCTCTGGTGCATGTAAATCAATTTTTTCTTCTGCTAAAATCGAGAGACAACTTGGGTATTTTTATCATATCAAACCTAATTAACATTAATCGTGGTTGTTTATAAGAGATTGAGTCACTGGATTGAAGATTTAGTGTAGTGAAGATGTTGAGACGAAAAAGACAGTTTAAGGAGAGGTTAATCACAAACCCACTTATGTTTTTGATGATTTTTATCTGATTGTTATATTTATTGACTTTTTGGTGATGAAATTGGATCAGCTGTAGAGGAGACTCAATTTCTTAAGAAAAATAAGGTGTTACAAAGATGAATTCATCGTCTAGTGGTGGTATAAATGAAATTGAATGAAAAAAATATCAAGTATTGGAAATGGTTCAACAATGGTGTCTACAAAAGAGGAGGTTATAATTGTAGAATAAAGTGTTAGAGAGATAGTTATTCATTTGGTGGTAGAATATTAAGGTGTGGTTTGAGTGTTTGGGGCAGATTAGGAATATGGGTTGATGTTAAATTTGGAATTCAATGCAGGGAAGGAGATACAGGGGGTTCACGAATCACCAGCAAGTGCATTTCATGAATCGCCAGCAAGTGCATTTCATGAATCACCAGCAAGGTGTTTGAGAAAATGCGTGAGAGACAAGTTCTTCCTGAGTTGAAATCTCTGTGCAGCAGCTGCAAACAAGGTAAAAAAAATTGAAATTGTATCGATAACAGATTTTTTCATTGATAGTCCTTTAGTCAATGCTAGCACTACTTGATGAGGCGTAAGGGTGAAAATGAATGAATTTGCTCCGTTTTGTTCTACTTCTGTAGCAGTGTATTAAGGTTGTGATGAGTCTAGGAAGAATGGGTCGAATTAGTTGAGTTTCAAGGTAACAAATCATGAAAGAAAACAAGTTTTGAGCTGTATTTGCTACCGGAAATGAACCACTACTCTCATTAATTTTATATGATGTATTGTGTGGAATTTGCAGAAATTAGTGTCTGCATATGTTTAGGAATATTTGGTTTCCCTTGAATGTGAAATTGTTCCAGGAAGGAGATAGAATGGGCTTAAGAATCCTCAGGAAGATCAAAACTGTATCACCAGCATAACGTACAGAAGGTGTTTGTGGAAGTGCCCAAGTGATCATTGCCGTCTCTATGATGCTATAAGTTCTGATATTTACATTTAGCTTTTAGTAATTAATCTCATCATTCAGCTCTTGGAATCTGATGCAATGCTAGTTTTGAACAGATAGATGAGAAGGAGAAGGAACTAAAACAAGGTTTTGACTTGGATATCGTGAGGAAGGACAGGAGATGGGAGGAAAGGACTCAAGAAGCTCATGTATTTTGAAAGCTTTTCCCATAGATAGGCTATGCCAAGATACACTTGCTGGGAGTTGCGACCGATGAGTATGGGAAGCTTAGCTGGCCAATAGACTAGCCTACTGCCATACATAAAGCGCTTGTTAAGGCCAATAACAATACCCCAAATTTGATCCTGTTCCGGTTGGGACCAACTTGGATATAAACTTATTTTGCTCTTGTTTTCGAGAACACCACTTTATGGAAAACCATGACAACACCAAACTGGAATATTTAAGTTCAGTTGCCATTAGTTTCTTGAACTATCATTGCCGTCAGTAAGACAATAGTTCTGGTGGGTATTTGAAATGAAATAGGAGAGGGTTTAAGATTTTGATAAGGCAAATCCATAATATATGATTTGCATGAAAAAAGTAAGGCTGACGAGCTGGTGTGTTGTTGAATCTGTGCAAGTGATGTAGTTGCAGTTGAAGATGGAGGTGCAATGGTTATCACTTCTGTTTGTTTGGTGCTGCAACAAGTAAGCTGTGGGTGTTCGTGAATTAGGTTTGAGATGTTGAAGTCAATAGTACAGGTTTAGTGCCTTGCAATTGGTTGCAGGCTAGACTTAGAAGCTGAGATGGTGCTGGTGGTTGCTGACAGGCGAAGTGGTTTGATAGAAGTCTTGAACGATCATCTACAATCACAAAATGAGTGCCACGTATGCAGTGTCACGTGGACCTTGCAACGTAAGCAGTGCCACGTGAGCCTTTCCACGTAAGCAGTGCCACGTACGCACTGGGTGATGACGTATAAAGAGTCATAGTAGCTGGTTGGGTCGAAATAACCGATTCAAAGGATTATCTTGTCATTTTAAGTGCACCTAACGGTGCTAACTTTCCATCCATCACTTTTGGGTAAAACTTGCCTACTTTAGCAATAAATAAAAAAAGTGGCCTAGAAATGAAAAGCACCACAAAAACGGGCCTATTTTTGTAAAAAGCCCAAATAGTTATAATGATTTAATTGCATCATAGTGGTGAAATCTAAACCCTGAGTTTTTCTTCTTCTTTATTTATTTCTTTTATTAGTTTAATTATTATTTCATCTTTTTGACTTAGTATTTATTAGAAAATTGAGGTAACAACTTTAATCCCTGTGGAACGAACCCGTATATTGCATATTATCCCATCGATAGTCGTGCACTCGCGGTACACAATTTAATTCCCAACAAGTTTTTGGCGCCGCTGCCGGGGAACGATATCCTATACGAACCTGTATATAGATGTTTAGCAGATCCGTCTCGCTGTTTAGCAGACGGATCCACTAAAAATGGATAGAGATGTCTGCTAAACAGCGAGACGGATCTGCTAAACAACTAGATCGAGAGATGTTTGCTAAACATCTAGACAGAAAGACCCGCTAAACAGCTGGTCATAATTTTTTTTTTTATTATTATTATTTTTATTTTTCTGAGACAAGAAAATACAATAGACCCGCTCAACAGCTGGTCATAATATGAAAGGAAATACCAAAAAGTTAACTGCTCCCCGACACTTAAATCTAACATAAAGAGATTGGAAATATAGTACCTGGATGAAGCATCCTTCCATGGGGAACAAGAAATAAAATTCCACTAATGTACAACAAGAGTATGGGTTGCCTCCCATTATGCGCTAAATTTAGTGTCTTCAGCCATACGTTGGTAGAATTAGTTACCACATAAAATCATATAGAAATAGTCGGAACCTATGTGGGTCATCAAAACCGAATAAAGCTACCACAAATAAAAGGAATTCCAAGAAAATAAGCAAATAAAGCACACCCTTATCTAGTTTCCTGTTTAATACAACTACATCTAGCTGTGGTCCGGGTTCAAGCTCTATGAAAGGGTCTAGATAAAATATTTTCATGGGCTGGATTTCCTCATAGGTAAGATCCAAAAGTTCAGGTTTAAGAGTCTGGAAAAACTCAACTAAAAACTTGGAAGCACATAATAATAACCTGAATAATGTGGATCTTCAAATTCAATCAGACTTAACCCACATAATTGACCACAATGAAAGTCGTGGTCATTCTTAAGAAAATGTATCGACGGTTCTAATTTCCTAAAATAATTAGGTTTAGTTCTAAAAACTATATAACGACACATTTCAAATTGAGATAATCCCACATTTGGTAAATAAAATCTTGGTGGGACAACAAAGTCAATTATGGTATCATGGACCGGATTAACCACATCTACCAGAGGATGGGTTTCTATCAACTGTGTTTCTTTCTGGACATAACTAGGTTCAGGAAAACGTGGATGAAGATAGTCTCTTAAGATGGTAGAGGAACATACTTCAATTCCCAAGTTAGGGACCATTAGAAGAGTCAAGGGTAAACCACGGGGAGAATGATATTCACCCCTAAACTTAGAATTGTCAATATCCTTGGATAAACTAGTCACAATTTCCTTAATTTCTAAATTATCAGATTTAGGAAAATGTCTTCTATTTCTTTTAGGTTGAAAATAGGTGGTTCTACATTACTATAATCCTCAGCAAAGATTATTGTTTCCGAATCGCTAGACTCTAAAACACTACTCTCAGGTGCACGTCTATCGATGAGAATTACTCTAAAACACTACTCCCAAAAACTTGTTGGGAATTAAGTTGTGTACCGCAAGTGCACGACTATCGATGGGATAATATGAAATATACGGGTTCGTTCCACGGTGATTAAAGTTGTTACCTCAATTTTCTAATAAATACTAAGCCAAAAAGATGAAATAATAATTAAACTAATAAAAGAAATAAATAAAGAAGAAGAAAAATCCAGGGTTTAGATTTCACCACTATGATGCAATTAGATCATTGTAAATATTTTAAATAATATTCTCTCAACAATTACTCAAGATGATTTAGGACACATCGGACGTCTTGGAAGATATAACTCTATAACCATTTGATTCTCAAAATACTAACAACTCTCGATACTTAAAATGCTAGTCTCTAAACAAGAAAATAGACTCTTTTAAGCAAGCACGAGGACATGTAAAAAGAATTATTATCATGACAAACGAGAATATAGGACCCAAGAGAATTATTATTATTATTAAAATAAATTACACTCTCTAATATACATCATCGGGCTTCCTCTTAGCCCTAGTAAAGAGATTACCCGACCATTACAAAAAGGAAGAAGAAAATAAAAGAAAATGAAACTCAAACTCTATTATTTTTGCTCTGGACTACGGACCCACGGACCTCCCTATTCCCTCTGTTTCAACCAGTATTTATAGTTTTCAAAGGAAACCACTTTCCTTTATCATATCCACTACCACATCATCCTCCAATAAAAGTATGCCACGTGTCAAATAATATAAAAATCCTCCAATCAGAATGCGCCATGTGTCAAATACTGCAATCAATATCTTAATTATTATTTTCAAACATAAAGAATAATATTCTTTCCCAAATCTTCAAATATTCCATTACTCCACATCATAAAGAAATATTTTCATTAAACAAAATATCTTTAGATATCTTTTATCATAATTAATATCTTTCACATTGTTTCCACACTTCTACACACTCAGTGGAATTCTTACCACACTCCCATATCCACATAATTGGACTTAATAAAATGATTCTCCATGTAATTCCTTTCGTTCTTAGCCCATTTAATCATAAGTCACTTCATTTCCTCTGTTTTCCCTGCAGATTTCCGTATTTTAGTCCATCGAGTTAATTTCTTTCAAAATACTCAAAACAAGTTTATTAGAAATAAAATGAGTCCTAGCTAATGTAATTATGGGTGAAAAAGCGTCGCACTTACGTGCTTATCAACTTGTTTATAGGGCTGTCAATAATAGTCCGAAATTCGAAATCCGTTTCCGAGGATTAGAGATCTTATAGGATATTATCCGTTATATTGGATATCGGATGTCGGATCGGAATTCTTATCAGATTTTTTCCTCTTACCGTAATGGAATCGGATTAGACCCTATCTGATTGTTAAGTTTCGACATCCGATAGGACATAGGGATGTACTTGTAATTTCCATCACCCATTAGTATTAGATGTCGAGAGAAGTCTAAAACCTAAAAGTTTCTTTTCTTTTTCTTCTCACTTCTCACCTCTCTGCGGCGCTCACTTATCAGTTCTCTTTCGAGTCCTCTCAATCTCTCGTCTGATAAGATTCATAAGAATCAATCGAGTAATCAGGTATTGAATCCTTCCTTTTGTTCTTTTCTTCAGTTAATTTCAATTGTTAGCTTCATAGATTGTTCGATTTTAGGGTTGTTGTGTGTGTAAGTGTTGAAAATTAGGGTTTCTGAAATTGGGTAATCTCAAATCTGGGTGGATCAAATTAGGATTTATGTTTTTACTGAATTTCGGTTTCTTTTATAAGTTGTAATCTTTTACATTTTTGATAATCAATTAGGGTTTCTGTCATTTCTAATATTGTTTTTTTTGTTTAGGTAAGGTAATTGCTATTACAAATGCCTAAAAATAAAAAAAGAATAATAGCTGCATCAAAATCGATTGCAGTTCCCTCAATGTCAACTCCTTTACCTCGATCAGTTGATGTTCATATGGCCTATGCTTCAAAATCACAACAATTACTTCCAAAAAGTGTTGTAGGTTCAGCAATTGGAAGTACTGGTACTAGTAGGAGGAGACCAGCTGCAGCAATTGATTCAGCACCTAGTCCTCAACCTGAAAGTGAAAACCAAGAAGTAGAAGGGGATCCCATGTCAGACTCTCCAAATGGCTCTCATTCTGAATATGATGTAGATGTTAATGAAGATCCACTTATAACTGCTCTGAAGAAGAAACTCAGACAAACAAGGTCACCAGCGTGGTTGGAATTTGATAGGGATGTTGTACTGAAGTTTAAAAATAAGCATGATAAGAAGGCTGTTGTAGAAGCTACTTGCAGACACTGTCACCTAGTGGTTGAAGCAAGAAGTGCCAATGATACTAGCAGGTTGCTTGCTCATCTAAATATTTTCCCAGAAAAGCCAGAAAATAAGCCAGGTTAGATGAAAATTTCTACTGCACTTAAAATAACAGGTAACCAAGCAGCCAAACTAGTTAATTGGAAGTATGATCCTACAGTTACTAGGTTATGGGCAGTTAAAATGATTACTAAGCATGTCACATTTGTAAATGAAAATTTTCTTTTCTTTTACTTCATTTTGTTTCTGCTTTTGTGTTTGTATGCGATGTCTTTTAACTTTGTCGCTTTATCTTCATGTCATCTGACTTGAATGTGTTATAATGCTACTAATCCAGATATGGAAGTCTTGGAGGAATAAAGTTGAAGTGAGTTGCAGTGCAAGGCCTTTTGGATTTAAGTAGCATCCAACCAGGAGCAGCAGTGCACTGCGCAGTGCTTTGAGTTGTTTTTCAGTCTTTTGGTGTTTCTTTTGTTTGTTTTTGTGTTTCTTTTCATGTATGAGACACTGAGACTGAACTGAATGTTTGTTTAAAACTCTTTGGTGTTTGAAGACAGTTTGGATGTGTGAAGTTTGAACTTGAATCAGTGAAATGTTAACTTAAACCCTGTATTTTCAGTTTTGTCCCAAATAACAGATTTTGTTAGACTAAAATCCGACATACAATAGCTTAACATATCGGTATCGGTTTTCAGTTTAGGAGATCCTATAGGATATTATCGGAAATCGGAATTCCGATAACTACTAACCTATCGGAACCGGATTTGCCAAAATCCATCGGATTTTCATCCGTTGCCAGCCCTACTTGTTTACTCCATATGTTTCTCCCCCATTTTGTCATAAAATGACAAAGAAACGAAAAAAAAATAAAGGACAAACCGAAAGAAATCTTACAAATCTCAAAATAGACTTGAAACCTATAGAGTTAAGCAAGAGGGTTCCACACACCATTTTTGATAACCAATATCAAAACCGAAACTACAAAGTAATTTTATTTTGATATGTTATCAAGGAAATTGTCCGAAACAATTTTTCCTACTAGTTTAGCAAACCAAAAATCAACGAAGCACCTTAGATCCTTTGTTAAACCGATTGTATAAATACAATTGCTTTATTCGATAAGACCAAAATAAAGATAACTCTATTTTTCTCATCAGATTCTAATTATCCATATAACTTAGATCTTTAACTTTTAAACAAGACAAGTACTATGTTAGTTAACTAGCATTTCTTGTTAAGGCATTCGATTAGACTTGAATAACCGAAACCTCCACTTTGATAAGTCTAACTAAGATCAGAATTAACTTAGTTTCTCTTATCCGGAATCGAGTTGGACTAAACAACTCATCCCGTAAACTTTTTATTTCGGTAAACCATAAATAATTCATACAAACCAAATAAATCAACTTGCATAATTATTCACCTCAACCGGAAGCAATTCAAACGACATAAACATTAAAGCACCGCAATTGCAACAAAATTTTGTAAGCCTAAAAAATTGATACCACACAATAAAGCAAGATAACAATAGTTTTTCTTAACCGGAAACAATTGAACCACACACACATCCATACACAAATAATGGAAAAATCAATTGTACCGAAATTTTGTTAAGCAAAAGAAATAAATATATGAAATAACATCAAGCTTTTCTTAAACAGGAAAACAATTAACTAACAAGATTGTTACCTCAAATTTCGCATCCTCTTCTCCAATATGTTTGCATCTTCGTCCAGGGAGAATTGATATCGAAATATCATTATGTTGTCATCCTTATGCAGAACAAAAGAATAACAACAACCAACCTTTACCAGAGAAAGATTGAAAATCGGTTTTAACAATTGCAAGCAAAAGTTTAAAACAGCCGAAACACATATGCTTTTATGCTAAGCCAAAACCGATTCAACATATTGTGACTTTTTCACATATTATTTCTATCAGAACCCCTCATGATCCTTTGATAAATCCTACCAACATGGGCTGGAACTTAAATCCTGCTAAATCAAAAAGTCACCCAAACCATAAGGGTTCACAATATTATGAGATCGAATATCAAGGTAATAAAACCGAAATCAAACATCCCATAAACATACATAGCAATAATTTAAAGCATTCAAGAACAGGCTATGTAAATGAAAAACTATCACAAGAAAAATTATAAATCAAATAATTTTATTCATAATAGACCAAATACAATCATTGAAAGAAATCAAAAATTGATGTCTATTTTCCTTAGGGTTTAGAACCCTTCATAATCTTGAGATCTCTTGCGCTTGATAGGGATCACTCTCCTAATTACCTGAAGAGATTCTTGATTGAAGACTAATTCCCGAACCTGGTGGAAGTTAGGTTCCTCCTCGTTTACCCTTTTTGAGAGTAAATCTAGTTGCTTGAGAATTTGAGCTTGTACTAGTAAGGATTTTTCAATACCACGTTTTAGCATCAAAACTTCCAACTTGGTTTCGGCACAAGTTCGAGCCATCTTGTAAAACTCTTTTTCATAATCGATCATACATGATGAAGGATTCATATTCATACAGGAAGCAGATCCGTTTCCATTGAAATTGAGGTGACCAAAAGAGTCACTAGCCATTTTTTTCAGCATACCTTTCTGAAACTTTTGAAGAAAGCTTTGCATAAAATCTGATTTGTCCATGATTCCTGGTTTCAGACAGAAGACCGAAACACTCATATAAACCGAAGATTATATATCAATAATTACTAAAAACTTGTTCATTGATTATGGAAATCAAATATTCTCCCTTAATAGAAAAAAACGAATTTTTTAATATTAAGGGTTTTAGGAAAGTGCGCTCCTGTGAATATCTTCATAATTCTCGCAAGTTTTGAACTATTCCATAATATACACTGAACTCATCAAACGAAAGTTTGAGCACTTCATGAATAAGTGTATTTCTCCGTGATACTAAATATCTGAATGGGACAGATTAAGTTTTTCACGGCTAGCAGAGAATTTCTTCTTATCCGACTTATGAAGGACCCTAATTTTTTCTGACGATAAACCAAATTTATCATAGAAATTACTATCATCAAGATATTTAGGGATTACCTTAAGTGCAGATGATCTGGAGTCGTTGTCAGTTTTTTCTCTGTTCAGTTCCTTGGTATTCTTGGGAATCCACTTTCCCGAGTTTGTAGCCTTTTGATCCTTCTTGCCTTTGTGATGAACAACTGAAGAATTCTTATGCGAATCCTTTGATCTGAAATGATCATGTTTATGTATGAATTCTTTAGAGGAAGTTCTCATGTTACGCCTTGAGCTGGAGTTTGAACAAGGTAAACGTTGACAGTCCTTAACTACATGACCTTTGTTTCCACAATAAAAACATCGTTTATGATGATGTGAAATTCTTTGATGAGAGTAGTTCATTTGATTATTCTCTGGGATCTTACAGTTCTTTTTACAAGATGAAACCTTGTTTTGAACACTCTCAAAGTTGACATTCTTCCTTCCTCTTGAAGGATGAAAGAGTTCAGACTTCTTGGATTTTTCCGGAAAGGATGTAATCAACTGATTTTCAGAAATTAGTGAACACATATCATTCTTTAGCCTGTTGACATTTTCGGTGACAGTCTTTGTCTCAGAGTCATATGATATTCTTAAGGCATTGTATTCATCTGTTGTTGTTTTTCTTAAGAGCTCAGTTTTCTTTTCTTGATCAATGCTTTTCTTTAGCTTTGCTTCTAAGAAATTGATCTTTGAGGAGGAGCTGATCTTGAAAGAGTCCAAGTCAGTTTTACATGATGACAAATCACGTTTGAGATTTCATATGACATAAGTCTTTAAGAAGTTTTCCTTCTCTTTTTAGTGCAAGTGTGAGCTCAGTTGCACATGAAAGAAACTCTTTCCTTAGTTCATCTAGCTGAGATGTTTTTATGTTCACATAGTCAACATCTTCTTTATCACCAAGTGATTCAGAATCAGACTCATTGATTGTGAGTACATGACTTAATTTAACCTCTTCTTGAGAACATACCGACATATTTTCAGAAGAGCAAGTAGAGCTTATAGAAGACATTCCTTCTAAGCATTTTCGGAAGTTAAATCTAGGACGAGTTTTCCTCAAACCTTGTGACATGTTAACTGAATCAACCATTGGATTCAATTATTATAGGTTGGATCACACCACACACAAATTGTTACATCTTTTCGTGTTTTCCTGCTCTAATACCAATTGAAAAAGCGAAGGTACCCAAATATACCTCAAGCTAAAAGTTTTCCTACCAATAAGTCCTTTCTCCGAAAGTGATTGTCTATGGACTGAGTCGAGACAATACAACTAATCAGTTCACACTTCGTGTGATCTTTTATGGATATGAGATCGAGACAATACAACAACGAAGTATGTTTACTTGATAATAGGTTCGGACTTAACCAAACACGAGAGGATTACTATCAAGTAAAATAATAATTAACGTTTGTGTAATTACTTTAAATTATAATAACAACAATTATAATCACGGAAAATAAAAGTAAATGACACAACAAGATTTTGTTAATGAGTAAACCGCAAATGCATAAAAACCCCGGGACCTTGTCCAGAATTGAATACTCTCAGGATTAAGCCTCTATACAAAATAAACCAACTTCGTATAGTTGAGACCAAGCAACTAAACCTATAGTTCACCTAGTTCCGTCCGTATTCCCACGCCTCCAACTTATGAATAAGTCACGTACTTGGAACAATTATTTTGGTTCGTGTTCCAAACAGTAAAGGAACAACAAATCTGTTTGGTAGCAACTCTCTTCAACCAAGTGATGTGAGTTCGACAAAGGCTCTTCTGTTTATATCAATAAACTCCTTCGTTAGGTTCTTAGATCCATCTTATTCTCAACTACCGAAGTAATTGTGAAGATTTTTCAATCAATTACCCTTTATGATGTGTTGCACCTCTTACAAGGATCGGTTCCCCTTTATCCAGAGTTGGTCATACACAAATCATAAACTCGATCATACCATCTCAGGTGATTACTTAAGATGGGTTTCACTAATAAAAGTCATACCAATACAAAAGTCAGGGCTTTGTGAATAATTTTACCAAGAACACAAACAAGTCATGAGAGGTTATACTAATCACACATATTGGTTGTTCACAATATATGCAATGAATAACAATACCAATAATTCCTGGCGATTTCCTTTTCGATTCACAAAACAAGTTCATGAATTTACTTCCTTAAAACACATGTAAAACATTGTTTCCTAGGATGAAATCCTCACCTCATACCCATACATAATCACAATAGATTTAAATGATTATGTCGATTTTCTTATCTACAAAGTTTAATGGTTAAGCAATAAACCTCGTATTGTATTCCTTAATACTATGTCTATCTAGAGTTCAATCATGCTTCGCAGTTTTGATTTCAATATGCACGACTTGAAAGATACGTTAGGGAATGAAACAGTTCAAGTCAAATATCACTAACCTCAAGTGGAAGGATGATGTTGTCGTTGTAGATCCTTGCTAATTCACTTCTTCAAGTCTTCGCAATACTTGTACTGTCTCATATCCTAATACTTTCAAGCTAACCTATACGAAGTTGACTCTAGTACATAATCAAGCGACTTTTTAAATGAGTTTTGATTCACTAAAATATGACAACCAAACTTGACATACCAACGCTTGGTGGGTTCAACCGAGTTATGCTCTAACACGCGGAGCCCAATATTTGATCCAGAGAGGAAAGGATGCGCGCCGGCTAGTCTTAGTGACCCATTCGGGAGATTCCCTCGATGGCTAAGTTGATGAGCCATGGATCGCTTCATGAGCGCGGAAAAAACTGGCAACCAAGCGCTCATCCTGTGGACGCGCCGAAGGAGGTTTCTTCTTCAACACAGCCTTACCTTTAGCAGCAGATGAAGGCGCTTATTTCTTATTCATGGCAGTAACCCTCTGCTCCTTGCCTTTTTTCACCGGCACTTGGTCCTTCCTTACCAACTCACTCCGAGAGGCATCTTTGCAATCCAACAAATAATCCCGTAATAATTTAACCTCATCAGTCAACGCTCCATAAACTGCCACCTCGTCGTATGAATGGCTACCATGGATAGGTAACCCTGTAAGGGAGACTACATCCTCCAAAACTACGGTTTCCTCCCCCAACGCGGTAAAGAAAGTATGAACAGGGGGAGCCCAACGATAAAAGAGTCGCGTTAAATCGCGCATGCACCTATTCACTTCACGTTTGAGCGACGAGTTTATAGCTTCATCGATACCCGCCTGACGAAGAATCGCCGCGTGGCTAGGATTGGAACGGATATAGGTAGTCCAATGTGGCCATATCGGATGAGTTTTCGATTTAGAACGAATATCGATAGCGGGGAGGTCATAGTCACCGCGGTGAATCACCATTCGCGGCATCCCCTTGAATGTGAAAGAATCCATGGTATCCGATTCAGGTCGCAAGAACCACCCAGAAGAAGATGGATAAGGCAACACAGGAGGATTTAAAAGACAAGGAACTAAAACATCGTCGAGAAGAATAACACGCTTACCTCCACAGAGGCCCCTCAGCTTTAAGGCGTGCTTCAGATCGGAGATGCTGGTAAACTTCGTGATTGTGTATGACTGGCCATCTGCCGGAGGAGGTAGAAGAATCTCATCCTGATATGCATACTCAGCCTCTTCGGAAGTGACGCTCGTTATTTCTTCAGACTCGTCAGATTCCTCAGACGAACTTCTACTGGTAGAAATACTTGACATGGCGCGAGTATAGGTGTCAAGAATGAAGAGAAAAGAGAAGTTGTAACTGGCAGAAACCGGAAGATTCTGAGATTCGAACGTGGCGGTTACGAAGTGGGAGTGGTAACCGGCAGAAACCGCAATAGAGAAGAGGAAAAGCCAGCACGATGAGGGATCAAACGTTGCTCGGGATCGTGAATCGATAAAGGAGGAGAGAATCCTTATTCTTGGTCTACGGATAAAGGAAAGAGGCGCTAGAAAGAAACCTATGACTACTGGGCTATTTTACAAATAACCCAATAGTCAGGGGACCAATGTTGATACATGAAAAATAATACCCCTTAACAGGCTTGGGGAGCCCCCATAAGGAGTGGTAAACTCAACATGATACATGGGGACTTGGGGACTAAGCCCAAGTTCAATGAGAAAATATCCATAAAGAGGAAAGGACAAGAAAGGGATTAACGAATAAGAAGGAGCTTATATTAAGGAAGGGATGACATTAGGAGTAATTAAGGAAGTTTAGGACATGTGGCATGATGTCATAAAAGGAAGGGGCTTTTGGAAAGTCTATATAAGGAAGGACAAAGTACAATGGAAAGGAAACTATCTCTCTTACTAATCCTAGAAAGCTGAGGTCACTTGGTGTAGCTAGGACGGGTAGGACCAGAACTGAAATCACCCCTCAACAATAGTCATTAATGCTTCTTAGATGGCTACTCCGGCTATAATCAGATCGTTATTGCCTCAGAAGACCAAGCGAAAACTACTTTTACCTGTCCCTTTGGTACCTTTGCGTATAGACGCATGCCTTTTGGGTTGTGTAATGCACCTTCTACTTTCCTGAGGTGTATAAAAAGCATGTTTTTTGACAAGGTAGAATGGATTTAGAGGTCTTTATGGATGATTTTTAAGTGTTTGGTTCATCTTTTGACGAGTTCTTGCATCATTTGACACTAGTGTTGACTAGGTGTAAGGAAAATAATTTGGTGCTTAATTGGGAAAAATGTCATTTCATGGTTAAATCAGGAATTGTGTTAGGGAATATCGTATCTTCAAAGGTTATAGAGGTAGAAAAAGCCAAGGTTGACCTTATTAAAACCTTACATGTCCCAAAAACCGTAAAACAGATTAGGTCATTCTTAGGGCACGCAGGTTTTTATCGCCGATTCATTAAGGACTTCAGCTTGATTTCTAGACCCCTTTGTAATTTACTTGCGAAAGATGTTAAAATTGTCTTTGATGATGCTTGTTTAGAGGCTTTTGAGAAGCTTAATACTTTACTCACTACCGCCCCCACAGTCCAGGCATCTAACTGGAACCTACCCTTTGAAATTATGTGTGATGCTTCAGATTATGCTATAGGTGTTGTGTTAGGACAGAGAGAAAATAAATTACTTCATTGATTTACTATGCTAGCAAAACTTTAAGTGATGCTCAACTAAACTATAAAACTACCGAGAAGGAACTGTTAGCCATCATTTTTGCCTTGGATAAGTTTAGATCCTACCTATTAGGTTTTGAGGTAATAATCTTTACTGATCATGCTGATTCGAAATATCTTTTGTCTAAAAAGGATTCCAAACCTAGATTGATTAGATAGATATTGTTGTTACAAGAACTCAAGTTAGATATTAGAGACAAAAAGGGTGCAAAAAATGTAGTAGCAAATCACTTGTCTAGGCTTGTTGTGGATTCACCTGACGATTTCACTCCTGTTAGGGATAGCTTTCCTGACGAACAATTGTTCTCTATTTCCGAATTGCCTTGGTATGCAAATATAGTGAACTATCTTGTTGCTGGTCGATTTCCCCAGCATTGGGGTAAGCAGGATCGTTCAAGATTTTTAGTGGAGGTTAAGCGCTTCTTTTGGGACGATCCTTATCTATTTAAGTATTGTCCAGATCATATTATTAGGATATGTGTACCTGAGAGTGACCAGTATAGTATTATCTCCTTTTGTCATGAACATGCTTGTGGGGGTCGTTTTAGTACTAAGAAAACTGCTGCTAAGATATTGCAGTGTGGATTTTACTGGCCTTCGTTGTTTAAGGACTCCCGTAGTCATTGTGTTTCTTGTGAGCGTTTCCAGAAGTTAGGGACCATTTCCCATAGAAATATGATGCTTTTGAACCCTATTTTAGTAATTTAGGTCTTTGATGTGTGGGGCATTGATTTTATGGGTCCATTTCCTAATTCATTCGGTTATCTTTACATACTTGTCGTTGTAGAAAATGTGTCTAAATGGGTTGAGGCGGTTCCGTGTAAAACAAATGACCACAAGGTCGTACTCAAGTTTTTGAATGATAATATACTTGCACGTTTGGGTACACCGTGAGCTATAATTAGTGATGGAGGAACACACTTTCGTAATAGGCCGTTTTCACTTTTAATAAAACAATATGGTATTACCCATAAAGTAGCTACCCCATATCACCCACAAACTAATGGTCAGGTAGAAGTTTCCAATAGGGAGATAAAACGTATATTAGAGAAAACAGTTAATCCAAATCGGAAAGGCTGGTCGTCTAGGCTTACTGATGCCTTATGGGCTTACCGTACTGCGTTTAAGACCCCCATTGGAATGTCACCTTATCGTCTAATATTCGGCAAGGCATGTCACTTACCTGTTGAGTTAGAGCATAGAGCATATTGGGTTGTTAAGTAGCTAAACTTTCACTTGACAAAGCATGAGCTTACAGAAAACTCCATCTCGATGAGTTGGACGAGATTCGTAGAGATGCATATGATAGTGCTAAGGAGTATAAGAACAAAATGAAACTTGTGCATGATAATTATATTTTAAGAAAATCATTTTCTCCAGGTCAAAAAGTTCTTCTATATGATACTCGTTTGCATCTATTCCCCGGAAAGTTGCGCTCTCGATGGACCGCTTCTTTTATGGTCCGCAATGTTTTTCCTCATGGCGCTGTTGAAATTGAGACACTAGATGGTAGTAGTTCTTTTAAGGTTAACAGTCATAGATTGAAAGCCTTCCTTTTTAGAACCTTTTCCTACAGGTGATGTTGAGGAGGTCCCTCTGGAGGACCCTGTTTACCTTGATTGACCACCGAGGTATTTGATATTTTATGTTATATATATATATATATATATATATATTTTTAATAGAAAAAATTCCCTCATTATTATATTTTTTAATTATTTTTTTCATATTTTTTAAGGAAAAAATGTTTATTTAAAATTAGCCGTTGGGAAGCCTAGCAACGGCTAATGTTGTATATTATTTTTGCTATTTGTTTTTATATTTTTATTTTTTGTGTTTCTCCTTATTCTCCGTGGAAGGATTATTACGCTTCACCCATGTACTATCTTTCTGACTTCACTCTTTACCGATTCCTCATGTCACTTATACTTTTGTAACTGTTCTTTAATTAGAAACATTGAGGGGGAGTTATATATATAAGGAGCTCCAAAAACGAAAATTGGGAGACTCTTTTGATTATTTAAATTATTTTGTTATTGTTAAACTTGGTTTAAATCTATTTTGATTTTTATTTATAATCGGGTTATTCCCGAGGTCTAAATGATAATCATATCCATAGTTGTGATTTTTCGGAGTTGCGAGGTCTAGATAATCAATGTTCATGGTGGTTATTCTTAGGAATAAATTGAGGTCTGAACAAATCTATTAGTTATTTTTTTCTACTTTTATCCCGCTGTGACAATTATCTCTTCAAACACTTCCGATCTGCATCACTTGTACATACTTATTCAGCCGTTATACAAGCACCATTACCCATAACGTGTTGAAAGGTGTAAAATGTGAACTTCCCATCTTGTCTTCAGGTAATTATTTCATTACCTATATACCCAAGACAAAACCTAGAAATAGAAGCCTTGGAATTGTACCCTCACAGAAGGACATGAGCCAAACAAAACCCACTGTGCTTGGGTTTAATTTATGGGAACTAAAGTCCCTTGACACTATTTCTCTCAATTATCAACCGAGAAGAGATAAACCATTAGATCATAATCTCGTAAACCTTGCTACTCAGCATCATGTTCTTTATTTATGGACATCTTCTCCAACCCCTTTTTGCATCTCTCTTGTAGGTGCTGAAAGTTATTTAGTTGATATTATGTGTTTTATGTTGATGTTAAGTGGTAATACTTCTTGTTTATATTTTCGTATTTTAATCTACCATTATGTTGTAATTTTCCGTTCTTAATATAATGCATGAATCTTTATATCAAATAATATATACATACATATATATATATATATATGTATATATTTATATATAATCAGGACCAAACATGATAAAATGTTATAAAAAGGATAAATAATGTGATTACAAGTTATATAAGGGTTTTCCTTACGCCGTAACATGGATTTATCAAGATAGGACAAACCTAGGCACACGACATATCCATACACATTTATCAGCAAGGACTATTCTTAACATGTGACCATTTGCACTCCTAGAACAATTGGTAGATTTTACAGCAAAAAATGCACTAAAAAAACATATTGTTGACCACAAAATGGTGTAGGAGATGGTTGTTAAATATTAATCAATATTCGGTTAGGTTATATTAAACATATGTTTTAGCACGTAACCCGCAAGAAATGAAGACAAAAGATAGTATGTAACTGTTTTATGGTATGAAGAGACATGGTATGAAGATACATAAGCTGGTGATATGTACCTTCCAATTTGAAATTCGATTTCAAATATTGCAATTGTTCATGATTATTGGTATTACTGATGCTTCTTCGCATACGTTATGAAGAGACATTTCTTGTCATAATCCGTCTTTTCGAAATGCACTTTTGTCGAAACCGACGTTCTAAGAGATGGGTGCATCTATTTTGGGATATATTCTCTAGGTAAAATACTCTAGCTTAATTTTGGGCGTATCAATCTAATTTGATAACTAGCCCATAAAATGTCACAGTTTGTAATTCATGGATGAAACCACTTAACTTCCTGTATTGTTGCAATATAATTTACTTCTAAGACACATTAATTTATATCGCAAGAAATATATTAGATCTAACGTCCGTATATAACCCAAGATTGATTAAGGAAAGGAAAAAAGGACTATTATTGGAAACAATTTTTCATGTACAAAATATGATGAGAAGAGGGTATTTTATATCCCAATCGGTATCAGTATTTAATATTAGGACTATTAATAGTAATTAGCTTATTAATGGGCATCTTTATCAATCGTAAGGTTGTGGGATGATATAACCACATGGTGCCTAAATATTAGTGTCTTAACCTAGCTATATAAACTAGGGGGTCTGTAGTAAAATGTTTATCCAAATTTTTAACAAAACCTAATCGTTTATTCGATTTAAGGCTGTGTTCTTTGAAACCAGAGAAATTTTATTCTCCGAATTAAGTGGTTATTATTTGTATCTTGTCATTGTATCTTCAAGAGCATGAAAATTGGTATCTAGTGTCATTCTATCCTTAAAAATCATGGATTTAATGTTGGAAAAATGGGTACAAATGAACGGAAAATTGGTATCAATAATGAAGTTGGAGAGGATAGAAACAAAGAGTTTAGACAGTTTCATATGGTGGTATAAATTTCATTTGGAAAATAATAAATCTCTACATCGATAGTTTTACCTACGGAGGTGGTCAAATATATATGGACAAGACAACAAAGAAATTGAGACCGATCTTTGTTTATTAGGTATACTGCTTCAAGTCATCATCCTCCTTTAAAGTGAAAGTCGCTTCTATAGATAGTGATGATTCTCTAGAATTGGAGTTAATTCCTCAAAGAAAAAAAAATCTTCTGAAAGTGAAGATGTTGTTTTACAAAATTGTGTGAGACTCCCATCTGATGAGGTTGTGACACAAGGGACGATGGACTTCTCCGAGTTCAATCAAGTCAAGATTAGCAAGATGAATGATTGTTTCTGAGGGTTTTACTTCAAAGAGTTTGAGGAGAATTTTGAAAATCTTGACTACTTGAAGGAGTTCTTATCCATTCTCTATAATAAAGCAGGCTGTAAGGATTGGTCTTGTCTTCACCTTGATGACACTAGTTCGTTATTTGACTGAGGTAAGCGTATCTTTATTTCATCAAATTATTTCTTCCATGCGTGTTTAACCGATCAATGCTCTAACATATTGATATTTTGTCGTCAAATCATCATAAGTTCACCTTGCAACATCGAATTTCTTGCAAAGAATTAATTATTGAACTCAATCTTCAAACTGCCCCAGGAATGTTCTAAAGTAGTTCTTCCAAGAGTTCCAGATCAAATCGATTTAGTAAAGCTTGCATTTAAACTCGACATTACAAACTGATCCATATGAATCAAAAGAAGGTAACCATGATTCACTACAGTTTCGCCATTTTTAGTCAACGTTGGGGGAGGAAAGTAAGATCCATCAATAAAACAAACCAGTTTTGTACACATAAGGTCAAGCTGATGATTAATTACAAATTGCTAGTGTTTATGTTGTGAAAGGAGAATTAGGCGCTCGAGTTTTATAGGGGGATCATAGTTAATAAAACGCCCAAGGCGCAAAAACGTAAGCCATTTATTTATTTATTTCTGGGTGTCTGGGTACAAGGCGAGGCGAGGCGAATGGTTTGGCTCCTCGTCTCTCCGAGCACCTAACACAACATAGGTTAGTGTTATCCAATTTGATTGAAGTAAATTACATATGTTTCGAAAAGATAGAGAAAATATTTGAGTTGTTATTGAAAAGATTATAATAGCAGTACCTGTGAGTATTCTGTCGAAACGAATTTGACGGAAAATTTTCCACGTAGAGGATATTGACGTTGTAATTGAAGACAAAGGAGGAAAGGATTCTTGAAATGATAAGTCAAATCAAAAAGAGATGGTAGTTGAGATCTTTGTTGAAGAAGTATGATCACTAAAAACAATCTCGTGAGAGAGAAAAATCTGATACCCTAAGAGACATGGTTGTGAGAAATCCTACGATTCACGATGTGAATCATAAGATTCGATTCAAATTCTTGTATCGATTTGAATCGTTGATTAAAATCATATCTCTTATGAATGGAAAATTCCTCCGTTGACTTACGATTCCTGACTTTTTTTTTTTGACCAAGTCAGACAATTTATTAATATTATGAAATTTTATTAAGATATCACAACCTTACTAAAAATATTCAGAAAAAAACCTTGCATATTTTATTCAGACTTAAGTAATACAGACAAGATACACGTGTGTGTACACAAACATCTCACTTAACTAATACAGACAAGATACACGTGTGTACACACAAACCTCTCATAGACAACATAAACAGAAATGAAATAACCCAGAAAACATATCACACCGAGTAACTAACATAACGGGAAACAAAGAGGGAAAACTGTATTCTTACACCTGACAGAGACTAGTCTGTCTTAGTACACCTGCTAATTAATGCTTCCAATGCTCTTTAAGTGAGGGCATTCTTTTTAATTTAAATGGGTTTCTCTATCAATGATACAACTCGATTCTTCATCTCAGGTCCTGCTTTACCTCCATACCAGCCTTCAAACTGGTAGATACAGTGACAGCTCCGGGCAAAGTTTTCTACAAAATCAATAAACTGCCGCGGGAAAATAGACCGAGAATACTCATCTCCGTTCATCTTTTGATGTGTTCACGGGCTATGGTTTCTGAAACACCATTTTGATACATGTAACATTGTATTGCTTTTGGAGTGTCACCCCTCTCTTGCTTGTGCTACACAATCCAATTATACAAGCCATCATTAAAATACGATCTTACTAACAATTTAACAGTTAACTGCGGTTGACGAAACCTTATTGCAGTGTGTATACATGTACTTACTGATGAAGTTTGCAGGTCATCCAAAAGTCGAATTATCATGAGTGAGTCCCGTACAATATCACATGAATGGTTCTTTATGCGTTCCAAAGCTTCTTTTGTAATTTCATTCCCTTGAAGAAAATACGCGTAAAGTGGCATTAGGCATCCGGCTGAAATCCATCCATTATCCATATATTCTTCAAATGTCAGTGTATACCCACTATAGTACCATTTAGCTTCTACTAAATATGATTTGAAAAAATATGCCCACTGATAAAACTGTTGGGAAAATTGGCATTCCGGGTGCAGAGAAATCAAAGGATCACAAAGGGAAATTGGTGATTTGAACCAAACGTGGGAGAAATAATAAGAAATAGACAGAAGATAAAAAAGCACACACAACCACAACACAAGATATACGTGGTTCACCTTTACAGGCTACATCCACGGCCAACACCACCAGAAAAACTTCCATTATAATCAAAGACCATTACATGCTCTTTCCGCAACCCAAGACAAGACCCAACGAGTTAACAAGACATACCCGAGATCACCATTGAATAAACCGTAGAAACCAACTCTAACATTCACCAAACCATCCCCGTGTCTTCTCTTTTACACCGTCTTCACACCTGCTCGTAACAGAGGGGAAACATGGAACACTAGAAACTAGGTTTAGGGCAAAGCCCTAACCCTTAACACTAGAACACCAAAATTCTCTCTCCACAAGTTTTTCTCTCACACCGATATTGACCTTCACGGTAGCACACGACCCTCCCTAACAAAGAGACCAAAATCCTAAGCACAAGGATTTACCACTCTTCTAGGTTGGATTATCACTACACCTGCAATTCTAATCCTTTATATAGAGAACATATACTTAGCCCTTAAGAAACCTTAAATTTAGGAATAAGTTTCCCTAACTTGGTTCTTAAGTTCCTAAACTTTAGGAACAAGGTTGCACCAATACAATTTGACCAAAGTCAAACAATAAACCACCGGCTTAGACTAACAATTCTCCACATCGGATCATGCTTCCAAGCATGAGACGATCACATGAAAATCACTTCTATTTTCTACCAGAGTTGTTCACCATCTCTATATACCCATAGAATTACTTTTGAAGCTCACACCGAACTTCCATATCCATATAACCATCTCCCCGACCAAAATACCATGACGTTGATAAAAGTCTTCAAACCATCTTCTACATGAAGAACACTTGTGAAACTTGCCACGCTTCACAAACACCATGAAAATCTTCAATCACTATCAACGAATCCTTGCACAGATTCCTTCATTGATCACCAAGAGAACCATCCAAAAGAATCACCGCTAGCTCCACCTAACCAGTAAGCTAACATATTGAATTCTAACCCAGAAAAGAAGAATTAGATTCTAAATCATACTCCAACACATGTAATGATTACTGTGTATCTGAAACAGACCATCAAATATCTCCACTGTGATTAACAGGCTTAAACCTTTGAGTGATTCTCAAATCCATCACCAATCTGACATACTTTTTACCACCATCACACCCAACATACTCTCTTAGAATATATACCGTGTGAATACCCATACTATTGTGGTACATGCTTCAGAGATCGGGCACATTCTTGATATTAAATGCAAGCCATCAAGAATACTTTAACATAGACTTAAGAACATAAATCTATAACATCTCATGCATAACTTTGAAACTTTGCTGGACTTGCTTCTATATGAGACCTCACAACCCCGTCCTTTCTTCAAACTTTGTAACCCATTATTTATAGTGTATGATTACTAATACTCTTCAAGAAGTATATATGTATTCCACCTAATCAACTTTATTTTGCATCCCATACTACATCATAAAACTAAACGAAGAAATACACTTCTACAAAGTTGAACCTCTGATTTGCAAATCACATCACAAACCCATATTTTTGTAACACCGGTTGAAACATTATCTTCAAAGTATATTTCTCCACCCGAACAATAAACCATCATTCAATTCCAGGTTCAATCACACCAGCCCGTCCATGGGCTTTAATACCAATTGTTGGGAAAATTGGTACCCCGAGCGCAGAGGAAATTAGGATCACAAAGGGCAATTTGTGATTTGAACCAAACGTGGGAGAAATAATAAGAAATAGACATAAGATAAAAAAAGCACACACAATCACAACACAAGATATACGTGGTTCAACTTTACAGGCTACATCCACGACCAACACCACCAGAAAAACTTCCATTATAATCAAAGACCATTACATGCTCTTTCCGCAACCCAAGACAAGACCCAAAGAGTTAACAAGACATACCCGAGGTCACCATTGAAGAAACCATAGAAACCAACTCTAACATTCACCAAACCACCTCGTGTCTTCTTTTACTCCGTCTTCACAACTGCTCGTAACAGAGGGGAAACATGGAACCACTGGAAATTAGGTTTAGGACAAAGCCCTAACCCTTAATACTAGAACACCAAAATTCTCTCTCCACAAGTTTTTCTCTCACACCGATATTGACCTTCACGGTAGCACACGACCCTCCCTAACAAAGAGACCAAAATCCTAAGCATAAGAATTTACCACTCTTCTAGGTTGGATTATCACTACACCTCCAATTCTAATCCTTTATATAGAGAACATATACTTAGTCCTTAAGAAACCTTAACTTTAGGAATAAGTTTCCCTAACTTGGTTCTTAAGTTACTAAACTTTAGGAACAAGGTTGCACCAATACAATTTGACCAAAGTCAAACAATATACCACCGGCATGGACTAACAAAAACCAATGAAACAATTTAATTAATTGACAAATTGGCATATTGAAATGCGCGAGCGCGAGCTAAGCACCGACTTATATTGACATGCCAAATGATTTCAAAATAAAATATGGTGTACTTCAATAGGCCAAATCGATATGATCTTCAGATATATTGAGCTGGGTTACGCTTTTAGCGCATCATCTGAAAAAGGGAAGTAGTACATAATTCATGTCTAGTTTAAGAATTAATTACCAATTTCTTAAGGTATGATAGGATGTCTAGGCCACGCTTCTTTAGAACCTCATAGGCTATGGCATTAGTAGTGTTGTACACAGCCAAATATAATACTTTCATGTAATCTGGAAGGTCGGCAATTTTGTTAACATCCCACCTGTAAAACAAAAATCAGTGAGATCCATTAACTAAATCCCCAGGATAGAGGACATGAATGAACCCATTCATAACTAATTCAGTTCAGCTCAGTAAGGGAAAAAAATATAGAATACGAACCTTAAACGTCATACGCATCATCAACTAGAGTTGCCAATGCACCCCATTTGGTTATCTCTTCCCTGCTGATGTCAAACTCCGGCTCAAAGTGACACCACACGGTCCAGACAAACATTTCCACAATCCTGTTTCTGGAGAAGCTCAATAATTCAATACAACCCAACTCTTTCCACCACCTGTAAAATGAGATTAATTTGATATCACCCTTCATTAGAGAATTAGGCTCTTACTAAGATCAATATTACGATCATCGCCTCATATTAGATAAGATCTATATGTCACAGCTTAAGCAAATTTTGCATTAATTAGATCCTCATACGAACCCAAATGAAGCCTACTCAGAACAATCAGTAGTCGTTAAAATATATATTATTCCTTACCTGGATATATATTATTCGCTTGCAAAATGTTGAAGTCCAGTTTAGCAAATTCCAGTAACAATGGGTCCATATCTTGGATCATTTCATACGTGTCTATGTACCATCTTGCCTCTAATCGTGGAGCTATCCAGTGAAATGGAAGCTCCAAGGCATGACGGACTAACCGTTCAGTGATAGAATTAGCATTTCCTTGATCTTCGGCTGATGACAGCAAGTACTCCTTGAGAATCTCAGTTACTAATTTTCGGGCTTCATCTAATATATCTTCGCCTTCCAAAGCATATAACGAGGCTTCGTAAATACTCACCACTCCTTCTATATAATTAAATGCTGAGGAAGTGTTCATCATATCGGCCATGAAGCGCTTAAATATATCGAATTACTCAAGTGCAACTTTATTAGTCGCCAGTCCATGGGCGTGAGCCAAATTGCACTGCAGTATTATTTGTTGCATGTGAATCTGTGATATGCATATTGAAAATATGCACACCTTGAGAAACCTTGTAGCGGTGTTGTCTGAGCAGCCTAAACCGTAAAGCTCTGGTGAATAGGTCATCCTTCTCCCATCCATAATTCTTCTTGCCGATGGTGTCCAGGGAAGCTCTGGTCTCATCATCGAAGTGGTAACTCACTCCAAGCCTTTGAATGACATTGATCAACTTAAGAGTGGACGATGATGACCCACGGCACACTTGATCAGCAAACATGAGCCTCACCTTTTCTTTTAGTTTCTCAGATCGTCTAGTATAAGTCTCCTCCTACACGGTCAAATATATAACAAGTTTTAGTAGGAATAGAAAAGATCTTGATTAATTATCAAGTATATATATAGCAATTTTCAACCAAAAAGAAAAATTATTAGATGACGGTACTCAGTCTCATGTGCGGCGCACATTAGAGTACCTATTTATATGCTCACTGCGTAATCGCTCTTTAGAGATTGAACAAAATCATGACCCAATCACTGGCTTCGTAGTTGGCCGATCTTCTCGTGGTGGAGTTTTCGCTTTTTGCTAGAACTCCAGACATCATGAGATGTGATACAGTACTGTCGCCGGGACTTGAAAGTTGGCCTTGAACGGTGAGAGACATGGAGTGTTAAAAGCAGCAGATATATTGATTTCTTATGAGGGGCTGGAATGTATATTTGTGTTTCTTTCAAGGGATCGATGATGGGTATATATAGGGTGAGAATGTAGAGATATAGGGTGTATATGGTGTGTAATAATAGGGTGGATATTCGTAAAGGAGCGGTGGAAACACGATGTTTGTGTTTTAGTCATATAATTAGCGAATCCGTCCGTATCAACCGAATCCGTACGTATCAGCCATATAACTGGAACCCGACATAGATTCACGAATTTCCAGCGTAAAATGAATTATACGCGTATTTACGAATTAATGTATCATATGACTCGTACAATACTTTGCCACATCGTCACTAAATTATCATTCTTTATTATATTTTAGGGATTTTGTGTTTCCCCTTCAAATAAATACCTAGCGTTACCCCTTTTTAAATTACTAATTGGTAAAATTCTGCCGTGAGTACTCAGTTAAGTCAGCACGTGCAATACGCGCGTGTAAAATAAGAAGATTCTGCTCAGTAATCTAATCCGACGGTCCCCGGAAAAATTTCTAGATGAACCCTAAAAACATCACCATCATCTTCTTCACCGAACACTCCATCACCAATTCCTCCACCACTACCGAATGAACAACCCCACAATGTTTCCATTCTTTTAATTTACCAATTTGATTACCATTCATCACTGTTTTTATGGAAAGAGAAGAGAATAACATTATTTCATCATCAACTAGTTAAGTAAAATCATTATAGGAAAGAAACTTGTGCAAACTGATTGCAGTATACCCATACAGTCATATTCTTAAATTTGTCACCAAATCTGGATCAAAATCTTATGCACATCTATGAGGAATTCTACCAAACGGGTTACGAGCAAAATCACCATCAGAAATTAGCATACCAAAGAGTCAAAGACCTAATCAACTATGCAGATTACAATCAACACTATCACCATTCAAATCATTGGCCACCAATCATATCGATCTATCTACAACAAAAAACAGAATAATTAACTTTTTGATTCGTTCATTTCAAAACACCAAGACCGGAACTTCTTATTTGTCCGTCCTTTCAACTCTTTGGGTTTTCTGAAACTCGTTATCATGATCTCCAGGAACAGGAAAAAGAACAGATCTGTCTTCGAAACAGAGGCTAAGGAAGAATAAATTTATAAAGAAACGGTGATTGTGATTGAAGAAAATGAATTGATTTAAATAGAAATTTAATCGATATCTTCTATTTTTTGAGTTTAAGAAGTAACTATTTTTGATGTAGGTAATCGAGATGACCTAGCTTCTAATGGCGGTGGGACCTGAGAAGAAGAACAGAGTTCTTGGAGATAAAATGGAAGTTCCGGCAAGTGTAATAATGATTTAAGCCAACATTAAGTTAACAAAGATAAATTCCTAACCGTTCATCTAACTAAATTGTTTCTTGACCATAAGATTAAATCCATCATGGTATACGCGTGTACTGCACGTGCTGACTTAACTGAGTACTCACGGCAGAGCTGACAGAAAGGGGGTTTTACCAATTAAAAATTTAGAAAGGGGGTAATGCAAATAAGTATTTTCTTTTAGGGGGAAACACAAAATCCCCTTATCTTTTTTTGACTTTTAAAATTTTACATACACCAATCTGATTCGAACGCCACCAACGTATATGTTATTTGTTGATATTAATGCACATATTACATGTATAGTTCATATTAATTATTAAATTATTGTATTTGATGAGAAATTATATTAAAAATGATATTTTACTAGGTTAATATATACCGAATTTTGTATACCGAATTCATATCTCTAAAACGAATTATACACGTATGTATGGTGTTCCGTATTACTGCCGAATCACAAACTGTTAACCGAATTTTTGACCGAATTTGACTTTTACGAATTCGTATAATACTCGTATGTATCACATTCCGGAAAACTACCCTGAATTGCTAACTAGGGAAAGGACTTTGGAATGACATGCTTAACATGAGGTCATCAGACTCATCACATATGTACCGGGAATAACTCCTTGTACGCAACCCAACATTTTTTCAGAATATGTTCGCATGTATTTTACAACCTGGCGAGATTGGGGTATACCCAGATTAATTGGGGTATACCCTTACTAAGGGGAGGCCAAATATGGATGAAGTTACAATACTACCCTTACCCTTTATAATTCTAATTATCCTAGATCAGTTTTCTTTTATACGATTTCATCTTCTTCTTCTTTTTCTTCTCCTCCACCTCTACCTTACCGGCTCTTCCTTCTCCACCATTGAAAACTCGTCGATTCGAAAACTTCTATTAATCTTCAACCATGGAACCGCCGAGGCTAGTAAGATGAAACAAACAAATAGAAAGCGCAATGAATTCAACCCTGGAATTCCAAGTTTAGTTCAAAGGAAAGTGAAGAAAAAAATCGTCGAAGAGGAAGAGACCAACGTTGTTGAACCGAAGAAATGACGCGATTAAGAAAGTAAGGGCCTACTTAAACTCACTCCAGTACTTCAATTTCATGTTTGCATTTCAAATTAGGTCAGAAAAATCGAATATTTGAATTTGCAGTTATTTAGCCGGCAAGGTGTTTGTTTCACGGCCTTGACGACATTTCATAGCTAGGTTTGGTCGGCAAGCTCTTTGGTTGAAGATCTTGCCGGCTGTTTAGTATTTGTAACTGCTACTTGTAGGGTCGGAAGGGTATTCAACCTAGGACCCTGCCGACGTCAGTTTTTTTTTAGCCGGGTGGGTTATAAATTTTTACCTTGCCGATTGTATTTCAATTTTTTAGTATCTCCTGATGCCTTGAATTATGATAGTCGCAATGGTATTTGGATACAACCATGTCGTCTGTGTGTTATCCGGAAGTGTATAGGTAATGGACTTTGCCGACTGATTATATGGAAAATCCTTGTATCTACTGTGTTCATATTTGTTATAAGTCGGCAGGTTATGTGAATAATACCCTGCCGGTTACAGTTTAGCCGGCATGCATGTTTTAGTCGACCCTTCTGACTTATGTATAGCCGGCTAGGTTATATTTGTCGACCCTGCCAACTTATGAATTTTTTCTTCATTTTTCTTGTTTAGGTCGCTTAAGGGAAAGAAGAAAAATGTTACTCTCTTTCAGGACCTCCTCGCGTAGGAACTCTTGACTTTAACACATCGAGGGGCATTCGTTGAGCCTGGAACGGTCAAGATCCGTGTACGGAATGATTCTCAACCACCACCGGCACTAAGTGATTCGGATGAAACTCCAGATGAAGAATAATCAATTCCATCTGGTAGAAGAGGTGATGATGATGATGACGTTGATGAAAGCACTCCGGCTGCTGGAGGAGGTAACAATGATGATGATGATGATGATGATGATGACGGCAAAGGAGATAAGATAAGGATATCGAAGATGAAATTGTTGAAGAGGCAATGGAACAGGAAGAGGAACAAGAAGAAGAAGGAGATGGATAACAAACTCAAGCTATTGTTCAACAAACCCAAGCTTCAACTTCAACTGAAACCGGAAGACCGAAGAGGAACATCACTAAACCAGTATATTCCCACATGCCTCCCTGTCACTTGATGGTTAGAGTGAGACCAGGTGAGCCTCCAAAGGGGACCCCAACATATGGTGGAAATGTTCTTTTTGGATACAAAGACTCCTGGGCATGTCAAATCCATAATACTGTCGTAAGTAATCTCAATCCGTCTTTATTTTTTATTTAAGTGTATTTATCTTAAATTTGCATCAAGTGTTTGTATTTCTTTTCATTTTTTTTTTGGTATTTAGGATCACAAGCATACCATCTGTCTCATGAGGCGCCAAACTTCATGTTCAGTGACTAAGAATGGGGATCTTGAGGATGAATGTGAGGAGGTGAAAGTGATTGTCAAGAACTCCGGGTTGTGGCCTGCGGTGGAGAGTTCGAATATTGAGCATGAAAGAGTTACCGTATATGCATTTTGTGAGAGGTTCTACGGAGAGACTGATACAATGTTATTCCCATTCGGTGAGATGACGATAACTCCTGATGATGCTCATCAAATTCTACGTCTCGAGGTTAGGGAAAAAGCAGTCAGTGACAGGTTCGATAGTAAAATTTCTTGGGAGAAGATCTTTGAATTGACCAGAGATTTGTTCGGTTGGAATCAAGTTCGAACGGAGTCTGTACTTGAGGTGAAGGATGGTCATCTAGCCAAGAAGTTTAATCTGAGGAAGTTGAAGGTTGCATTATCTAGGACCAAGAAAATCTTTGATGAGGAAGGAAGGGTGGACTTGGTGCGAATCAATGCTACCGCAGCAGGTTATTTGTTATACGTCATTGGAAAATGTATCTTCCCCGACAGTTCCGGAAGCTCGATCGACGCCAGGTATGTTCAACTATTGCATCCCTTAAACGAGATGCATGAGTATTCTTGGGGTACTGCGGTGGTCGCCTTCTTGAACAATGAGTTGACAAAGGCTTCAAAGGCACTCACTGCGCAAGTCAACGGAAATATATGTCTCTGCCAGGTAAATTTATTGTGTAAATCGTTTATATTCGGAAAATGATTGTAAGATAAGATCCTTACTAAAATTTGTGTTTGCATACTTTTGAATGTATGAGCACTTCCCTTCTTTGGTGAAAGCCAAATCCTACATCAAAGTGAATGAGAATGTAGCGATTAATAGGCAAAGAGGACAGAGATACAGTTTTAAGGATGGTCAAGATAAAGAAATGCCGCAACAGCTTATTATCAAACTCCGAATCGCCATTGACAGTTTGACTGCGGATGAGTTAACATTTGATCCGTATCGAGATGCTAGAAATCAAGGTTTAATCCAAAGGAGAGATGATGTTGCATTATACTACGGTCCCTTGATGATCACCCATGGATATTCTATGTACGATCCACATCGGGTAATGCGACAGTTGGGTTACGTCCAAGAAGAACCTCATTTCGATGATGAGCCTTCCTATAGAGTGGCAAGGAATGAATGCAGCACGTCCCAAAAAAGTATTGTCGTCGCTTACGTTCCAGCGCCACCTACCGAACATTGGGACGATAGACGTGCCGTAAAGTCGATACGAGTCTTTTGGACGAGGTGACAGAAGGTCATGAAGCTCATGAGAGATACATGCCGTGCTACTTGGGTTGGGCTCGTCCTACTGTGATTAGGGAAATGACTGATGAAGAACTGGCTCGTAAGAGGAAGGTGGCATCGAAAGACCCAGAAAAAAGTCTTAAGTTATTTGTAAGTATTCTAGAGTTGGTTTTATTGTTTTAACATTACATTATCGAATCATTCTATTAATTGTTTGTTGTTTAATTGGAAATAAAAGGAGCATTTGAAGAGCCTTGTGAGGGTGATGTGTTGCGCGAGAGAAAGAGGAGAGCCTTTGTCGATTGAAGAGAAAAGCAAGCACATTGACTTTGCTACCAATGTTGACAATGAGGATGCCTATGAATTGTTCAAGCAAGCTGATGCTGAAGTAAAGAGGGAAGAAAAAGTCAGGAGGGAAGCACAAGCCAAGATCAATGCTGACAAAAAGAGGGGTCATTCTCGTGGTGTTGGTAGTTAAGGTAGTAGTGGTGGTGCTCATAAACGAGGTCGTGGTCATGGTGGTGAATGAATGCGTTCCTAGTTTATTTCTTTATGTTGTGGTAGACAAATATTAAGGTTAACGACTGGACAAATGTTTTTTTTTTAAGGTATATGGGACATGTTTTCGTATTTTGGACAAAAAGTGTTGGATTTCTAGTTGTTGAATGAATTGTTTGTTTAGCTATGTAAAGTTTCAATACTTACGTCGGCATGTTTTTTTTAAGTCACATTGCCCACAAGGTGAATTGTCAGACTCTCGGCCCTGACAGCGGAAATGGTGTAGTTACCAGGGTCGGCAAGGTAAGCAGATTAATACCCAGCCGGTTGTATTACAGCCGACAATGTATTATGTTATTGACCCTGCTGACTATGTGTTGCTGAAAATACCTTCTCCTGTTGCCTAAAATCATCATAAGGTCAGCGTGGTTATAAAATATGACCTTGCCGACTGTATCATAGCCGGCACGCTAATAACCAAATAATTTTCCGACGGCTATTCAGAAGAAAATCAACTCATGATGCCTAAAATCATCATAAGGTCGGCATGGTAACAAATTTCGACCCTGCCGTCCAGACTTAGTCGGCGTACTGGGGAAACAAAAACCTCGTCGGTGAATTCAAAATTTTGCAAGTACAATTGCATTGATTGACTTGTACTTAGGAACTATAACGGCCAAATTTGGGCACCATCCTATAAATACACTACTTCTCTCTACAAAACAACACACATCTATTTGCATATACTCTCCTAAGCTCATATCATCATACGCTTCATCTAACTCACCCAATAGCTCTCTACATACAACAATGGCATCATTTGATTCAAATGAAGATTTGGCAATCACCAAAGCTTGGTACGCGAAAAATAGAGTTAGACATCAGTCCTCCATAAGGGTGGATGCCGTAACCTTTTGGACTAGGGTACACAACAAATTCAGGCAAGAGTTTGGGAATCCTAATGGAAGAAGTGTTCAACAAGTCCATGATATGCACCTAGTCATCGAAAATGCGATACTCTCTGTTTTAGCTCTCCAACCCCGGATTCTCAACGCTACCAACTTCAACTTTTCCACTGAAAAATTTGTAAGTATGTTTGTGGTTTATTTTACGTGATCCATGTTGTTTGGTCTTCCTACTAAACACCACTAACAAAGTAAGTTTGTGTTTTGGTTTTGTAGCATGAAGTTATAAAAGCGCGCTACTTGGAGGAAAAGGGGGAAGCATTCGCATTCGATGCAAGCTATGAATTCATGGTCTCCAAAATCTCGGAGTATACCCCGGACTTCATTCAGGCCGGAGATGAATGGGATTCCTCTAACGAAGATTGATGGTTTTAGTGTAGGTTTTTTGGGTAGGTCTTTATGTAAACCCTCACGAGACTGTAACTCGTCCACTAGGGTCGCCTAGGGGTTCAAAGGCTTGATGCACATGCTAAATGCATTCGTTTTTCCGTCGACAAGGAGTTAGGTTTTATGTTTCAATCAATGTAGTAACCAAAATTGTATGAATAAAGTGAATTACATCTTCCCATATTCGGTTTTCTGTTGGGTATAAACTACAGACCGGCGATGTTAGAAATCATTAGCATGCCGACTATAGGCCAGCCGACAGTGTTTTAAATTATGTGCATGCCGACTATATGATAGACGGCATGGTAGGAAATATTTACATGCCGACCGTAAGATTGCTGGCTCAAGATAGTCAGCATATTCTTCATTTAAAGACCTTCTGGCCTAAAAATGGTCGGTGTGTTATTCATCTGCGGACCATGCCGGCTATACTTAGTCGGCATCCTATTCAAACGTCGACCAAGCCGGCGGATCTTGGTGCACCTTATTCAAACCCGGACCTTGTAAACCTTTCATATTTTCAAAACTAAATTTTTTGATTGAAATCAAACTCGTAAGACATATAAAAGGTTTAATCTACTGAATTTTGATTTTCAAAATTCTAATCTAAACTCAATTAATTAACCTAATCAGAAATTTTAGTGTTAATTAAACAAGAACATAGTAGCCATTTAGAAAATACAAGATTAAGGGGTGTCTTCTTTTACTTCAAAATATCTTGAGTTTTGTCTCATTAGGTATACGCCATTTAATTTGGGTATACCCCAATCAAGCCAGGTTTTACAATGCTTTTAGAATCAAAACTGACCAAGATTTGGTCAGAGGAGCAACAATTTCCTCCTCTCTCTCCTCTTATTTTCCCTTTTCTCTAAGAAAAAAACAAAGACAAACCTCCATTAACATCTTGCTCATATTTGGTCCTTTTTGGACCAGATTTGAGCACGATTTGTTATCTTTTTAAGTTTTAGTAATTGCTTTTAAAATAAAACTATTTTTTATATCGTTTTTTTTAAATGTTTTTTTGACATTTTTCTTCGCCATCTGGGGTGATTTTTTCTTCGCTTTGAGAGCGAGTTATTCAAACCTTGATCGTTGGTTCGTGGCTTGATATTCTCGATTCAAGAACATCGATGATTCAACACGGTATTGCTTTGATTTAGGGCATCCGGGTACGTTTCGATCTACAATATTATGGGAAAATTACTCCTTTCTTTTAGGAGCATTTCTTATTGAAGAAGAAGAAGATCAGATTAAATGGTCGGAATTGATTCCAGATAATACCATCATTATTCTCTACTACATATACAAAAATTGGATATCGTTGCGGTTTATGTCTCTTTCTCTTCACGATTTACTTGTAATTGATATCTTCATTTGTATTAGGGTTTTGATTATGTTGTATTCTGATGTTTTTGTTATTATTGTAAGCGATCATGTTCACGATTTTGATACGAATAAATCGAAAATTATTGATTGACAAAAAAAAAAAAAATCAAAACTGGACTGATCTATCGCCGGTTCAACCAGGTTAATATGTTCGCCCGTAGATTAATCTAGCACTAAATTCTGACGTTAGTACATATCAATCTGATCCCAAGCTATGTCGAAGTTAAGATGCGACGATTTGGAACAAGTCTTATAAGATGAAAGATCAATTTGTTAAATAATTTGCCACATCAGATGTTGGAAAGAAGAATGGATGAGAAATGTTTTACACGTAAATGTTGCCATTACAAAGCGTCATGCAGCTAAGCGCCGGTCAAAAACTTGAAGTTATATATTTTCTACACGGGGTTGCATGAGGTGAAACAATGTTTGGCCGTTTGGGTAAGTATTCCCTTCAGTTCCACCTTAAAAAAAAAAAGGAAAAAGATGTTGCTTGTGTTTTAATCGTGTAATTCTGCAGGTCCAAAGAATTTGGAATGATGTGATTTAAGCTGAGACTGTCACATATGATATCGCTTTCTATTGCGCTGTCCAACTTTAATCAAAATGCTTTCATAACTCGACTGACCGACTGTCCAACAAAATTGTGTAAGATAATCTTTTTCTGCTTCGACTTGTTAACTATCTAATTGAAATGACAAATTTGACTGCTGCTTAACGCGATAAATATTGTCGGAAGGACCAAGGAGCAGAACCTAACGGCCAAATTACTGGAAGTTTTTTTTCTATTAGCTAAGTCATTGAAATTACTCGAAGCTATCATAGATACGCGGGGTTGGAAAACTAGACGCGTCGCCGAGGAGAAATCTATATATATAGCTAAACAAGCGCCATAATGACTCTATCTTGCTTAATTTCTTTAATTACTATCGAAAAGGTACTTAAAAGGGGTGCCTCAACCCAATAAATACAAACGAAAACAAAAAGAAGAAAGAGCCGAAAATGATTTCGACAAACTAAGACAACAAACAACAAGCTCAAGAAAACCGAAATAAAGAGTCCCATAAAGCTACTACCATATTCGCCGTTAGACCTAACATTCTTGTGTTCGATTCGTCCCAAAAGAACGCTCGTAAGTATCAACAATTTACATGTTATCACATCGGCTTTGGTAAGTCCAGTACTGTCGATGTGGATCATTGTCATTAGGAGAAGGAGGTGAATAGGAATCAAGAGAAGATGCATAACTAAATATCTACTTTCCCCCTGCAGTCGCTCATCAGTGACCCATCACTTTTTTTTTTCTTTTTTTGATAGAGAAAAGAGACAAACACAAACCAGCGAGTGAAAGCACCTTCCTGTGTCCAGACAAGCAGGTCATGGATAGGTCTTCCTCTCTTAGTCAAATAAGTGATATCTACATGTTTTTTGGATTGCAAATCATTACACAAAATATTACTAAAAGCATTTAAACAGAATCAAAATAGAGTTCATAAGTCTATTATTTCTCCAGTTGGTTGTTCTCTTTCTTTGCTGCATAGATCTTCTGACGTTTGGATTGTTCACCAACAAGTTGAAGTTTCTGCATCCAAGTTGAGAAACCCATTCCATAGTTTGCAGCGCAGCTATGCAGTCTCCTTCTTCTTTGTTATGAGCTCTGACAGTGTTGGTTCTCTTGCCAATGGTTCTTCCTGCGGTATCATATATGATAAAGCCAATCCCTGTCAGTTCAGTGGTATTGTCGTAATGGGTATTAAAGGAAACATTTTTCCAGTTTGAGTTTAAGGGAATTCTAGATGGGGTGTTTCTATTGGGGATAGGTTGAAATGGTAGGTGACAGTTCGTATGGACAAGGTTAATATGGTGTAGAATTTTTTTCCCTGTGTAGCTAGGATTAGGAGTGGTACCTTTGAATAACCAGTCGCATCTGGCTTTCCAGTTAAACCAGGTAATAGTAGCACAAAGGGCATGCCAATTGCCTAGAGGAGTGTTAGAGGGGGTAACAGAAAAATAGGAGGTGCACCAGTTGGGGCAAGTTTGGTTTGGTATCGTAGTGTTATATAGGTTTAGGTTACAGCTGGCCCAAACATCTCTATTGAAAGGGCAATTTATAAAGACGTGTTCAGATGTTTCAATGGCATTGTTACACAGAGTGCAGGTGGGGCCAATATGGTGTATGAACTTGCTTAAAAGGCCACTAAAAGGGAGGATATCAGTGTACAGTTTCCATGTGAACATTTTGATTCTAGGAAGAGCATCAAGTTTCCGTATTTTGGAAGCAGTTCTATCAATCTGCTGGGCTTTGTTATTGGTCAGCACATTGTAGAGAGATTTTGTAGTGAAAACACCATCATCAGAGTGATTCCACCTTAGGGTATCCGGATACTTGATATTTATCTTGATAGTGAGAATACTTTGGATTTCAGAGGGAGAGAAAAGGGAAGTAAGAAGGGGGACATTCCAACACTCACCATTCAGAAGGTGAGCCACTAAAGAAACACTCTGATTTTCAGAGTTATAAGAAGGGTCAATGGGTTCGGATTGGTTTGGTAACCAGATGTCTTTTCTAAAGTTGATGCTAAGGCCATCCCCTACTTCCCAGCAACAGTGATCTTTTAGGATCATGAGACCCTTGTGGACACCTTTCCAGGCCCAAGACGAGTTAGAGTTGCAGGTAGAGTGGAAGGGGTTGGAGAATGGAAAATACCTAGTCTTCATATTTTTGTCCCATAAGGAATTTGGTTGAGAAAACAGTATCCGGCTGTTTTTGGCGACTAGGGACAGGTTCATCTTCTCAATTTCTTTGATGCCATTACCACCTTTATCCTTGTCTTTACATAGACCCTTCCAAGCTTTAGAATAGAAGCCTCTTTTCCTAGAATCTTTACCCCACCAGAAGTCGCGGACAATTCCTTCGGCTTTTTTTATAATGGTTTTAGGGAGGAGGAAGGAGGACATGGAATAGACAGGGATAAACTCAAGAGTGGTATTATCTAACACATTCCTTCCCGCCGGAGAAACATTTTTACCTACCCATCCAGAAAGTCTAGCATCCATTTTTTCAACCACGGTAGAAAAGCAAGTAATCTTGGATTTTTTAGTGAGTAAAGGGGTTCCTAGATATTTTTCGTCTAAGGAAATTTTCTTCACTTTTAAAATGTTGATGATTTTTTTCCCGAAAGCATTGTTCACTTTGGGAGAAAAAAAAATCTCGGATTTAAAGAAATTGATCATTTGGCCAGAAGTTTTGCCATATGAATCAAGGGTTTTTAGTAAACCTTTACTATGCTTGACGGTAGCCTTTCCAAAGATTAAACAGTCATCAGCGAAAAGAAAATGACTAATATGAGTGCTTTTAGGAGACATTTTGAAACCAGAGATAGTTCCAGCAGATTCAGCATTCGAAAGGGTACGAGAGAAAGATTCCATGCAAAGAATAAAAAGATAAGGGGAGAGAGGGTCCTCTTGCCTTAAAACTCTAGTAGATTTGAAAGAGTTGCTAGGGATACCATTGATAAGGATTCTCGAAGTGCTGGTGCTGATGCATTGGAAGATCAGATTGCACCAAGCATCAGCAAACCCCATAAGTTTCAGAATGGCCATAAGAAAGGTCCATTCGACCCTGTGAAAGGCCTTAGCCATAAAGATATTTAGACCCATAAAGCCTTTTTTCCCTCTCTTCTTTCTCATGGCATGAATAATTTCATGAGCCACTGGGACATTGTCAGAGATTTGTTTTTGTTGGACAAAAGCGCTTTGGGAAGGCGAGATTAAACTGTCTAGGTGAGGTTTCAGACGATTAGCTAAGACTTTACAGATAATTTTATAGATGATGTTGCAAAGACTAATAGGCTTATAGTCGTTGGGGCTAGTTGGGTGTTTTACTTTTGGAATCAAGGAAATGAAGGTTTGGTTAAGTTGTTTTAGCATATGACCGCTAGCGAAAAAGGCCTGAACAGTTTTGATAATATCAGACTTAACAAGGTTCTAATTTTTTTGGAAGAAACTGGCGGGAAAGCCATCCGGTCCAGGACTAGCATTGGGAGGCATACCAAAATGAGCGTAATGGATTTCAACTTCAGAAGAGGGGGCCATAAGAAGTTTATTGTCTTCAGCAGATATGACAGTAGGAACCAAATTAACTATGTCATAGTTTATAACAGGGAAGAAGTACTAAGGAGTTCTTGGAAGTGAGTGTTTAGACAAAAACTAATTTGAGTTCTTCCTTCCATCTAGATTTTATTAGAGGAGTAGAGACCCATCACTGTTCAATCAATGTACGACGTAATGTGATTTGTCTGGTTGGCATTTTTTGATCATACGAACATAAGTGGGAATCACATTTCTTTACAAATGGTTGCATTTTAAAAACGTGATAATGTATATGTTCAAAACTGCCACGTCCAAGCCAAGAAACAAACTCCAAAAAGTGTTATGTGTGGTGGAAAACGTGTTGAGCCGAAGAAGAATTTTGGGAAGGTCCGGCTAGTGGGAATTGTGAACCCTAACAATAGATGAAGGACATAATTAAAAGAAACTAAAATTTAAACCAAATTCACATCAAACGAAAAACATATGCGTTTCTGGTGTTCATAAGAGCAAGCATTATGGTGTGCGTTTATTTATTTTTTTTAGCTTAAAATGAGCCATAGAGGTAAGACAAGAGAAGAGAGTTGGCTACTCTTACGGCCCTAGGCTAACTAAGGGGGAAACCTAGTTATCATCTCTTCACTTCTCCTTCTCCTCCACCACTTCTCCTTCTTCTCCACAATTTTTTCTTAAACCCTAAAGAAAGAAAAAAAGGAATTTAGTCCTTTTCATTTTGAGTATGTTTAAATCTAGGTCCCGAATTTTTAAAAAACATTCATACCCTTACATATATTGTCAAGCCCCTAATTAAATAAAATTTAAAACTAAGCCCAAAATTATTAAAAATACATGTATTACTTTAATATTCATTTACAATAATTTCTTAGCATGTGTAACTAGAAGTTACACACACATCTGTCTAGTGTAATTAAGAGTTACATATGCATCTATCTAGTATAATTTAGAGTTATACATGTGAAAAAGAGGGGGTCTAACAACCACACCCAATATTTAGTTTGGCAATATGAATAGACAAACTCCAATATACTTTCAAGAGAATCAACTAGACAGTTAGACTCAATCTATAAAAAGTATATCGAAGAGTTTTATATCTCTATCTCTTGATTCAATCAACAAATAGGAATTTGCGAGCCCGATTGAATATAAGAGGATTAACTTGACCGGTACCAAAGACCAATGTTCAAGTGTCAATCAATTCACTCAACAACCCAAAGGCCGGATACAAGAACTGATTGATCTTAACGCATAACCTATGATATTTCTATTATGTAAATAAAATATAATGCGGAAAAGAAAATAACACAGACACCAGAATTTTTTAACGAGGAAACCGCAAATACAGAAAAACCCCGGGACCTAGTCCAGAATAAACACACACTGATTAAAAACTGCTACACCAATTTCCTACTACATATTCGGACTAGATGTAATACCTGCTTCAGCACTTATAGAACTCCTAGCAGAATACCGATTCTCTTTAGGAACTCTTCACACAAATCTTCTAGCAGAACCTAAAGTTCTCTTTAGAAGATACACCAACACGATTGATACGATTTGATATTTTGTTTGCACAAGACACCGGTTTGATTTCCCTTTAGATGTGAATCAAGGTTTTGGAAATCTTGTATTTATTTTGATAAAAACAATTACTGGGTAAAAGTAATATCAAAACAAACTTGTAGATTAGGGTTTTAACTTACAATCAGTATACGTACACACAAGGAGTCCGTGAACCTGATTTCCGTAAGTAAACTTGGGTGATTCCAAAGATTAATTTCCAAGTTAAGAAAGCCCTAATAATTCTACAACAAGAAAAACTAGAATAAATCTAGAGATATCTTTTTTAAAACTTCTTAAGGATTTTTACGAGATACCTTAATCGAAGTTTTCTTTCTAGCTTTCGATTTCGACTAACAAGTGTTGGTATACGATCGGAAACTGAAATCTATCAAAACCTAGGGTTTATGATCAACAACTCTTGAATGGTTTTATATCAGAAGAGAAAACCTTAGAATAGACAAGAGGTGAAAAACCTAGATTACAAGTTGTATGATCAATCACGAAGATTAAATCCAACTTGGCTTTGTGATCCCAAATACAAAGACTTTTATCTCACTCTTGTTCACGAAGAACAGAAGACATGGAAACAACCTGCAACGCTTACGCCAATTTTCCAAAAAGGGATGAAAAACGTGTAAACTCACAAACCCTTTGTTTATAGTGAACAATAGCATGGAAGCTATGCAAAGCTATTTTCCTTTTTCAAGACTCTCCTAATTATGGGAGTCTTTCCTAAGTTATAAATATTATGCATAAATAATTAATTAGCAAATATTTATTTATGTGAATAAATCACATTTTAACTTAGACAAGAATTAAAAGTTATCACAAACACTTTAATATGGTAATCAAATATGTTTGGATTAATATCCATCTTGCCTAAACAAGGAACATCACCAACTTGACCAAAAATATTTTTTAGTCACGTAATTGGGCCCAAGTCCGTGAACTGTTACAAACAGCCCATGGATTGTTCCTACTAACGAACTTTAATAAATCACTCATAACTTCATCGTTATAACTCGAAATTGAGTGATTCTTGGCTCGTTGGATACGTAAGCTCATCCACTATAACATGAGATTCTTTATATGAATAAATGTTATTGTTTCCAAGGTCATGAATCAAATAACCTCAAGTATATATACATAAATATACATTTATCATCATTGGAATTGTTCCGTAGAGTGGGCATTTATCTTGATAGATTAGAAAGGTAGAATTGAACAAGAATCCAAATGAAATCAATCACATAACTTTGTTGATGTCTTCTTGTAGTCTTCAATCTTCATCCTTTAAGGATAGCTTCGATTCAACTTCTTAGACCTAATCTAGTCTGAAACTATCTTTAGTATGCCAAATCAAGAATGCATTTTGGCAACTAAAATTGAAAACTAACTTGACATACCAACACTAGTGGGTTCAACCGAGCAGTGCTCTAACAATCTCCCTCTTTGTCAATTTTAGTGACAAAACCATTTTACATATGGCTTGTACTTGTTAAAAGTAAAAACGACAATCTTGATTTCCTTGGTTCTTCAACTCTGCATGTGTTCATCCTGTACTCGTTGAAGATCCATCTTCAACTCTGCATGTGTTCATTGTATCACAACTTTGACATAATACTACGGTGATATGTATCACTCCCCCTTAGTCAATACTCCATCTCACATGGAAACCACTCCCCCTTACATAATGATCCGTAAACCATATGTATTTTTAGTGTGAACTACATATTAATTCTCCCCCTTTTTGTCAATAAAATTGGCAAAGGTACAAGAACGGGATCCTAATGAAATTTCCAAAAGAGACATTTCAAGACTAAAAGAAAGTCCATACCAACCTGTTTAGATGCAATCATAAAGCCGAAGCTAAAAGCATTCATCAAGGAGTTTATTAAGATACAAGTTAACCCCTACATGTTCCACAACCGCTTCTCCCTTCAAAGATATAGCAATTAAGCACGAGTTCATTTAAGAACTCTCCCCCATAAGATGTCATTCCCGAAACAACAACAAGAGTGACCTTACTCCAGAGATAAGGATTTATATATTGTATTTTAGAAAACCCACAAGGAGATACGAACTAAGAACCAATCATTCAAAGTCTCTCATGAGATCAAGTTACTGAACAATAAAACTATCTCATGGTAATAATACACAATATATAATCATGAAGATCAAATATTGTGATCATCTTTTCTAAGATACATACTTGTATGAACAAGAATTGATATGCTTAGAAGGAAGAATAATCTTTTCCATAAGTATTTTCACCAAGAATGGTTACCATAAGAGTATGAAAAAGATTCTTTGACAATAAAAACCAACATCCATGGCTTTGATAATTGCTTTTAACCTGTTATATTTAAGATTCCAATCACAAATCAAGTTAGGTAATTAAGACTCATACACGTGGTATCTAACCAATTCATCTTAACCATAACTAGTTCAAATGACTCAAATGAACTAGTTAGAGAGTTGTTCAACTGCAAGGAAATATTATATAACTACACAAGACACAATTGAAGAAAAGACGATTTGATTCATTTGAATCGGTTCATGAACTTTATAGCCACGGTATTCAAAATGCAATTCCTTAGTTTATATAAGTATAGATTCACAAAAAATAGTCTTTAGATATAACCTAACTCAAGTTCGCAGACTAGGTTCGCGGACTTAAGTTACCGGGCATAGTTTACAAACTCCAGCAGAAATTCTCGGGTATGAGAACTTCGCCGGTTCGCGGACTGGGTTCGCGGGCTGAGTTCGTGGACTTAGATTCACGCAAATAGTTTGCCAACTCCAGCAGAAATTCTCGGGTTTGATAAATTCGGCAGTTCGCAGACTTGGCACACGCCATTCTTCCGGTTCTCTTGATCAACAAAGTTCGCAAACTTTGGTTCAAGGAATAGTACTTATACATAAATGTGTTTCCACAATAATGCTTATGTCCATCATTGGTTATGTAATCTAAACTCTCATTCCAATCATTGAAACATTCTTAGAGGACGTTATGTAGTTGTTACACCATTTCTCTTCAAAGCAATTTTCAAAGTGATTGAAACATATCACGAATTTTGTCACTAGGTAAAGATAAACTTGGTTGAAACAAAAAACTTACAAACACATATTTTGAGAAATATGTAAGCGAGTTAGACTTAGATCGAAACAATAAATTGTTCCATATATCCAGAAATTAACCAACACAATATGTGCGCCCCAATTCTTTTGGAATCCTCACCGCATTTAATAGGGCTTCATGGTGAGGATGCACTTTCAACACAATCAGGTTGTGTTGAGGTGAGAAAAATCTTGCTCATGACAGGTATCCGAAACAAAATCAAACATGGAATCTAGGAATTTAACAACTTCCTTAAAACTTTCAATAACTGTTTCATACCTTTTTAAGATGTTATCCCTTGTCGAACTGTTGTCTGGGAGATCCTTCTTAATAGTACTCGTTGCTTTATTGGTCTTCTTTGGTACCCATTTCTGAGCAGCTTTTCGATCAACGTATTTCTTTTTTTCCCCAATATAATTATGGAACTTCTTGGGGGGAATACTGAAAAAACTGATATTATGAGACTCAGTTTTTCTCTAGTTTGGAACATCATATCTTGTCATCTTAACAGAATAAGATCTGGTTTTATCTCGTTTAAGAAATATGCAATTCCTTTGCAAGTGACCTGGTTTTCCACAATAAAAACAATGTTTTGTAGAATGGAAAAAGTTATGTTTAGTGTTACCTGAATTTTTATGTGCTTGCTTTGGAACTTGACAGGATATCCTCTTTTCGTTATCAGCAGTTGATAGAGATACTTTATTTTTGTCAAACGTGGAAGGTTTTGGTTGAGAAGAATCTTTAGATTTGACAAATTTTACCTTTTTAAAAATACTAGGAGCATTTATTCCTTCGTATCCCAATCCTCGTGTATCACGATGAATTCTACATGCTCCCAATACCGAGGTTAATTTATCTGAGCTGCTATTTCTAGACAACCTCTCTTTTAAGATGGAGTTTTCTTCTTCCAAACTTTTGACCTTCTCAAGTGAAATAACTAGATAATTCTTGGATGATTCACATTGAACTTTGAGATCTTCTCGTTCCGAATCCAATAACAAGTTCGTCTCCACGTTCTCCAAGTTATCTGGCTTTGCTTGAAGAATAATTTCCCGATCTACCTTCGGCAATTACTTCTTTAAGCTTTCGTATTTCGTTGAGATAATCTCTTGCACCACTAGAATCAAGTTGGTCTTGCAAGTCTTTATTCCGACTACGAAGTCTGTCATATTTAACTTTCTCACTGAAAATGGTACTATCAGCTTCCGAAAGTTTCCGATGACATTCTTTAAGAAGATTATTAGCAACTGGATCAACATGGAACACTTCTTCGTCAGAATCAGAATCAGTATCCGAAAGAATTTTTCCAGAAGCTAATGCAACCTCGCCTACGAGCTCTTGAGGATTATAATATTCAGGTCCATCATCAAGAGTAGGCAAATCTGCTGCATATGCCAATTGTCTACGGCTCCAGCTAGGACATACTGAAGACAAGTGCCCGAAACCACGACATTTATAACATTGTACATCATCCTTAGGAGATGTTACACTTTTATAAAAACTCTTTTTCCTGTCTCTCAAGAATTTTCTAAATTGTCGTGGAGTAACATCTATAGTATCTGGCGAACCAGATTTATCCTTAGAGGATTCAGAATTGTTTGCAGCTTTAAGAGAAATCACCTCTTTTCTTGCGTGTTCATTATCAAAGATCTTTAATTCCAGCAAGAGTATTTCTGGAGAGTGTAGAAAGATCGTTTCCTTCTTCAATGGAATGTTTCTTAGACTCTTATCTTGATGGTAGAGACCTGAGAATTTTGCACACAATCTCTTTCTCCGGAATAGTTCTTCCTAACGCAAATGATAACTATTTGAGAAAGTCTTTGGATAAACTCATCAAAAGTTTCATCATCAGACATGCGAAGGTTTTCCCAGTCAGAAGCTAGATTTTGAAGCCTTGCTTATTTTTCTGCGGCATTCCCTTCGAATACGGTTTCTAAGATATCCCAATTATCTTTAGACTTATTACACGTAGTAACGTGGTGCTGAAGATCTGGGGTAATGGCGTGGATGATCGCATTTAATCCTTCAGAATTTTGCTTTGCAACAAGAATCTCAAGATCATTATAATCACCAATATTCTTTTCAACAGTTACACTGTCTACTGTAACTGATGGAGGCTCATAGCCATTAACAATACGAACCCATGATTGAAAATCTCGCGCTTGAATGAAAGAACGCATATCACTTTTCCACCATAAAAGACTGGCGGTATGTTTATAGATATCGCACCTCTGTCCATAGAATAATATTGCTACAAACACAGACTTATGAGGTCTTAGCGTGTTTGCCTTCTCTGATACCAATTGAAAATGAGGGGGTCTAACAACCACACCCAATATTTCGTTGGGTAATATGAATAGACAAACTCCAATATACTTTCAAGAGAATCAACTAGACAGTTACACTCAATCTATAAAAAGTATATTAAAGAGTTTTATATCTCTATCTCTTGATTCAATCAGCAAATAGGAATTTGCGAGACCGATTGAATATAAGAGGATTAACTTGAACGGTACCAAAGACCAATGTTCAAGTGTCAATCAATTCATTCAACAACCCAAAGGACGGATACAAGAACTGATTGATCTTAACACACAACCTGTGATATTTCTATTATATAAATAAAATATAATGCGGAAAAGAAATAACACAGACACCAGAATTTTGTTAACGAGAAAACCGCAAATGCAGAAAAACCTCGGGACCTAGTCCAGAATAAACACGCACTGATTAAAAACTGTTACACCAATTTCATACTACCTATTCTGACTAGATTTAATACCTGCTTCAGCACTTATAGAACTCCTAGCAGAATACCGATTCTCTTTAGGAAATCTTCACACAAATCTTCTAGCATAACCTAAAGTTCTCTTTAGAAGATACACCAACACGATTGATACGATTTGATATTTTGTTTGCACAAAACAACGATTTGATTTCCCTTTAGATGTGAATCAAGGTTTTGGTTACTAGGTAAAAGTAATATCAAAAAAAACTTGTAGATTAGGGTTTTAACTTACAATCATTATACGTACACACAAGGTGTCCGTGAACCTGATTTCAGTAAGTAAACTTGGGTGATTCCAAAGATCAATTTCCAGGTTAAGAAAACCCTAATAATTCTACAACAAGAACAACTAGAATAAATCTAGAGATATCTTGTTTAAAACTTCTTAAGGATTTTTACGAGATACCTTAATCGAAGTTTTCTTTCTAGCTTTCGATTTCGACTAACAAGTGTTGGTATACGATTGGAAACTGAAATCTATCAAAACCTAGGGTTTATGATCAACAACTCTTGAATGGTTTTATATCAGAAGAGAAAACCTTAGAATAGACAAGAGGTGAAAAACCTAGATTACAAGTTGTATGACCAATCACTAAGATTAAATCCAACTTGGCTTTGTGATCCCCAATACAAAGACTTTTATCTCACTCTTGTTCACGAAGAACAGAAGACATGGAAACAACCTGTAAAGCTTACGCCAATTTTCCAAAAAGGGATGAAAAACGTGTAAACTCACGAACCCTTTATTTATAGTGAACAATAGCTTGGAAGCTAAGCAAAGCTATTTTCTTTTTTTAAGACTCTCCTAATTATGGGAGTCTTTCTAAGCTATAAATATTATGCATAAATGAATAATTAAATAAATAATTAATTAGCAAATATTTATTTATGTGAATAAATCACATTTTATCTTAGGCAGGAATTAAAAGTTATCACAAACACTTTAATATGGTAATCAAATATGTTTGGATTAATAGCCATCTTGCCTAGACAAGGAAACATCACCAACTTGACCAAAAATAGCTTTTAGTCACGTAGTTGGGCCCAAGTCCGTGAACTGTTACAAACAGACCATGGATTGTTTCCTACTAACGAACTTTAATAAATCACTCATAACTTCATCGTTATAACTCGAAATTGAGTGATTCTTGGCTCGTTGGGTTCGTAAGCTCATCCAATATAACATGAGATTCTTTATAAGAATAAATATTATTATCTCCAAGGTCATTAATCAAATAACCTCAAGTATATATACATAAATGTACATTTACCATCATTGGAATTGTTCCATAGAGTGAGCATTTATCTTGATAGATTAGAAAGGTAGAATTGAACAAGAATCCAAATGAAATCAAGCACATACCTTTGTTGATGAAGTACTTGTTGATGTCTTCTTGTAGTCTTCAATCTTCAATCTTCATCCTTTAAGGATAGCTTCGATTCAACTTCTTAGACCTAATCTAGTCCGAAACTATGTTTAGTATGCTAAATCAAGAATTCATTTTGGCAACTAAAATTGAAAACTATTTGACATACCAACGCTAGTGGGTTCAACCGAGCAGTGCTCTACAACATGCATCTGATTTGTGTATTTAGCGTCAACTCCAATTCCAGCGAGACCATTACCACATTTAATCAATTAGATTTTATGAAGTTTAAATCTCTTCCTTTCCTTCTTGTCTTCTTCACTCTAAAATGCTTGCATATCTGCAACGAAATAAACATCCATGGATTAGGTTGGATGAACAAAAAGAAAAATAGATAAATATTATAGAACAATTGTAAGGAAAAATTATACAACAAAGATCACAGAAAATACACATGATAACCTATCTTAGCATGTCTAACTGGGAGTTACACATGCATCCGTCATGCGTAATTGACAGTTACACATGCATATTACTTGAATACCTAGCATGTGGAATTTTTTGGTTGCAAGTTTATTCATTTTAGCATGTGTAACTAGGAGTTACACATGCATATGTCTAGTGTAAAGAGGAGTTACACATGCATATATCATGTGTAACTAGGAGTTACACCTACGTATGACTTGTGTACTCATCTTACCGACTTTACTTTTGATGTTCACAGTTGTCACGCATATGTTACAACTAAGAACCAATTAGTTCTTATTGGAAGATAAGGTTTCAAACATGAAATAAATTCGCAGAACACACATTCAATGCCTGGAGCCCAACTACATAAAACTAAAGTACATCATAAAATAAACAAATTTTCAAGATGATGATTCCTTAATAGGAATGTTCAGGCAAGTGTTGGACTTAAGAATTTAAATAGTATGTAGCGTTTGTGGGTAAGAAGTACCTGCAATTGCTTTGATTTGTTCAGCCACAACAGTCAAACTATGCCCCTCCTTTCATTATTCAAGAGTCCCACTGACACCAGCAATCACCTTAAATCCTTGAGAAAGTGCATATGCAACTTTCTTTCCAAAGAACTACATAACCATATTTCAAAAGCATCCAATCAATGTTACGGAACTATATAAAAATTAAGAAAAACCAAAGCAAAAGATGTTGTGCCACAAGAGTTGTACATAACAATAGCAATTAAGCTTTTGTACAAAAGAAAAAAAGAACAACTAGTTACCTCATTTGATTCATTTTACAAAGCCCTTGTTTCATAGAGGTTGAGAATAACCCAGGGGATGTTCAAACTGGAAAGCATCTCAGTACTGCATAAACAAGGGACGCGAGTTTTATTTATTCATACATGCCTGAGTAGTATTCCAGTATCATACCAGAACATAGAAAACATGAATACATGATGTGAGAATATTAACTACTGTAAATAGGATTTACACATTCATTTGAATAGTGTAACTAGGAGTTATGGATGCATTTGAATAGTGTAACTGAGAGTTACATATGTACCTGACTTGTGTAACTGAGAGTTACACATCCATATAATGCAAAGAAATGTCTAATGTCTTACACCTAACTCGTAAGAAACAGTAGATGCAAAAATTTCTGCTACAAAAAATCCCTTTTGCATAAAATTCGTATAATGACGTTTATACAAGTTAATTTTGAGATAGAAGGTACTAATGGATTTACATGTTTCTGTACTTAAGATACAACATCATAACATATATATTTTACAACTAACCTTGTCAGCAAGGGGATCAAGGTATGATCCTGTAGAATCCTACAGAAATAAGTTATAATGGCAGGTCACAGTACCTAAGTTCTGCATCCTAAACCTGTAATACTGTAAATAGATGCATAATCCATACCCAGTCAGTTGGTCTAGAAATATCCTATCCGCAAAGGCAGGTAAATAGCATTCATTTATAATCATCCTGCATAGAACAAATTACGCAGAAACTTAACTAAAATCAGACAATAACATTTACACTAACAATTACTAACCACCCGTGTTTCCACTTAACTAAATTCGATTAGATACACGTTTCATATCATACGATCATTCACATATTATATGCACATTTCAGAATGAAAAGAATGCAACATTTTCAATCAGTAACAACCATTACTATGTGTAAGTAAAATCTACGTAACCAGAAGTCACATTCAATCAGTATGTGTAAGTAAAAGGTACATATCTAATTAGCTTGTGTAACTAGAAATTACACATCTATTTAAATTGTGCAACTAGAAGTTACACATACACTTAGTTTGTGTAACTAGAAGGTAAGCAACAATTATCCTATCTATGTAACTACGTTTTGGCCCTGAACCCTCTTATAGATGTAAGTATGAAAGACGCAGGCTTATCCAAGGCCAACCACAATTCACCAATACTGCATAAAGCTAGTGCAAGCTATGAATTACTCAAGGAGTAGTACAAGGAAACCTTATAGTATTTGACATCCCAACCCTTTGAACTCCCTCCCAAACATTCCAAGGCATTGAATATAAGGATATGACATTCTTATTCTTTCTATGAGTAACCTGAATAAGATGTTCAAAAACTGAAACTAGTTAGGATATATTTATCATCTATCAATATTTGCATAAAATTTGATCAAAGCAGTACTTGAAAACCTAGAGCAGTTATCACCATCAAATATACCTTGAAAATTGGAGTTATAAATTCAACTAGAAATTAGGGAATTTTCAGCAGTGATGGTCAGAATGAATGAAAGAACATTGTTACAAACCCACGACATTAGTCATCTTCTTAGCCTGTTCAAATCCCTGTAACATCCACCATACTCAGACAATTTCTTATTTTCTTAGACTGAAATCTTCAAGACCTCAATTATCTCTCAAACTCATCATAAAGATCCACACATACCACTGCCTTTGCTTACTGGTTCCTTTGATAAGAAGAACAAAATCGTTTACAGTAGAACCACCCATTTCCAACTGGTTTATGTCTTGAAACTCCACCAATTCTTCACTGAACGGCTACCAGAACTCATGGAAAAACAACTGCAGCAACAACACTTGCACAGAGACTCAACAAAAATATAAACATTTAAAAAATAAGATAACCTTGTGAAATCAGCTAATTACCTATGACCATTAGCACCAGCAGTACAAACTTAAAATAGTTCATCCTCTATCTTCTCATCATATCCTTCAATTCATCAATTCTGAAAAACACCACCACTGATTTCAAAGTCCTCCTTCAAACCTGCTCAAATACCACCACCTCTACCACCACAGCCTCCTCATACTCCTCCAGAACCTGCATCTCCACCACCAACACCACCATAGATTCGTTAATCAAACTCAACATGTGTAGTCAACATAAGCAGGATAAAAACACCAACAAGAGTCCACAACTGGCTCCATTAGAATTATGAGAGATCAACGTTTTTATTGAATGGAGAATATCTTCTTAGTTGATTGAATTCAACTAGTATTATCAACAAATCGAACTCAAACAACAACATCAACAGAAACAACAACAAACCTAAACATACCTAGATTCAAAACATGTTGATTCAATAAAAATCATGTTCTTCTCCGATCTGAAAAAAGTCAACAAAACAAAAATCAGAACCTAATCAAACTAAGAAAATAGAACTACTAAATGAGGAAAACCTATTAAATCAAATCGAAAACCTTACTTGAAGTAGCTTCGAAACAACAAATTAGAGTCAATTGATTGATTCGAACTTGTAGATTGATGATCAATTGTTAAACCTCTTTGAATCAAATTGATTAAATCTATAAATCGATGGAAAACTAGAATAATTCAATCAATACATCAGATATCTTCGAATCAACTGAAAAGTACAGAGATTCGATTGTAACTGATATGGAAGAAAGAAAACCCTAAGAGAATCGTTGCAGCTCTAATCTGAGATTCAATCTAAAACCAAAAATGAATGATTGATTTCGTTCTTCTGTAATAGGTAAACGTCATCAACGGAGATCGATGGAGCGAGAATCATTTTCTTGCTCTCTGCAATCGTTTTCTTCGGTTTGATAAAAGAATCCTAATTTTCTTCAGAGCAGAGACGAGAGAGAAGTGAGACAAAGTGAAAATGAAATATGATAATTAGTTTTATTACATATAAATACTAAAGGGAAGTCCTGGTATTATTGAAATTATGCTTTACTAATAAGCCCTGAAATCTAAAGTTTCGGTCCTAGAAATATCAAAATGTGAAAGAATGGAGTTGATAGTGAAGGATCCATTTTGTGGGGCTTGTATATGTTGAACCTATATAGTAGGGGGATTCTGGTATTTTTCACAACCTAGTTATCATCTCTTTACTTCTCCTTCTCCTCCACCATTTTCTCTTAAACCCTAAAGAAAGAAAAAAAGAAATTAGCCCTTTTTTATTTTGAGTATGTTTGAGCTCGTTTGACGCTTTTTAAAGGGTTTGATCTATACTCAAAGGTGGTTCCACTGCAAGTTTCAATTTTAAATCTCACCCACAAATTTATCAATAGTTAGTAATTATAATTCTAGGCTTTGAAATCAAAGTTCTTATGATATTCATTAATTTCATTGATGTTTGATTTATCAATTACATTGCAGACAACCTAATAATGGCCCTTGTAGAAACTTTTTTTGAAAATTCATGTTTGTTATTTGTCATGTGAACATCATTTGTATGATGGGTCGGGATCAATTAACAAAAGATTTTGACAAAACCTTATGACAAAACATAATAATCGTAGGATCATATATATCTGATAGTTCACCACTTTGATGACATGCCACACAAATCAGCTTTAGGAAGTGTTTGGAAAACTACCAACAATAAGAATTTGAATACATTATATGAAAAGATATCTTAACGAGAAATTTCAGATGTTAACGAAAATTTTGGTACATTAGATGCATATATGATTTGCATGATAATCCGATTAGAGTTAATGCCTTAATGGATGGTTTAGGCTTAACCCTTGCTAAGTCAAGAACTTATATTAACATCATATCACTATATCAATATTGATGGATACTGAACATGTCTAGAAAAAAAAGATAATTAAGATTGTAATGATTATCTTGTTCGTACCAAAAAGCTCAATACAAATCAAAGTTTAATTCTCCTTTGAAGCTTCTGAGATCTGTAATCATGATTAAACATATTTTATTTTAATTAGGCGTTTTTCTACCCGATTGTTCAAACTAAAAAACATATGAAGTATCACTATTAAAAAAAATATATATATAAAATCACATATATTTCTACACTTTTGTTAGGTCTAAGAGAAAATAATTCTGATGCATGGTTAATAGAAGATAACTAGGGCTAGAGTTTCTAAAGTTCAACTACAAAATATAAAACCGAAGAGAGAGGGAGTAACATGAGAAGACGAGAAATTATAAATTTAACCTGTCAAAAGGTTTTCACAAAACCTTTTGTTGACCGATCCCTACCATTGTATGATTAGGGTATTTTGAAGGATTTTACATATGTGTTGTAGAATTTGTTTTGAACACCCCGAGTTCTGGACCAGGGTCAAACCCGTATGGATATCCGAACTCAAGGTGTTACAGGTCGGAAAAAGACTAATGAATATATTTCCCCTAAATAAACTTTCATGGCAAGGATAACTAAAACTTTATATACATGAATTAAAGCATGAATACATTAGACATTTTTACAACATTGTCAACAAATATTTTTAAATTATTATACACTACAAACAATTACAAGAAAATAACGCAATCGCTGAGCTACACGTTTCTAACTTCCACTTCCAATTTTCGTGAAATATCAAAGAAATGTCAATTGGGGTGAGATGACAACTCAATAGAATGCACTCCCATTCTCTAAAGATGCAGAAAACAAATCAATTTAATTATCAAGGAAAAAATAATATGAAGTACAATATAACTTCAACGAATCAATGATATATTCAACAATCTCAATATCAATAATGTTTCCAATAAATTATCTAATCTAGAATTCAATCCATGAGTTCACAACACCAATAAGGTTTCCAACAAATCATCAAATTCATATTTCAACACATGAATTCATTGCACCAGTAATATTTTTCACAAATCATGTAATTCACCTTTCAACACACGAGTTCACGGTACAAAAATCTTGGTTCGTATGCCCACATTTTGTTTATTCGTCACGGACAGCCGCCATCGGTGGTCAGGAACATAAGTTCCTTCATGGGGATCATTACCCATTAACTCCTGGGGATCATTACCTGTTTTACTCTAGGGGATCATTAGCCTCCATTAGCATGGAACCATGTTCCATCTAACGGTAAAACATGAACTCAATTCCAATTTGTAAATCATTTTTACAACAATACAAACAACCATGACTTAACAACATATGAACAAACATCATGAATTCCTTTTAAGCTTTTAATTACATGTTTCAGAGTAATAAATTTGTCTGATCGTCTTCAAATTTTACATGAATCTATGTGAATAAATCAACAACCACATACCCAAAATTCACAGCAAACCAATGTTTCAAACAAAACATATTGAATTTACAATGTGATAGACGCATTTATGTGTCTATTTTGTTCTCAATTTTTTGTATTGTTAGACTCGATTAAGACTTATTGTGTTATTTTGTGTTCTTGTAGGAAATTTTAGAGAAATAAGCCCTTGCGGCGAAATGGGCTCAAAAAGCAGTGTTTTACACCCCGGAGAAATGTACCGTAGGAACCCCAGAAATGCACCGGAAGCGTCCAAGAAATGTCCCGGAGGAACCCAGAAAAATTATTATTTCCACCCCAATTGATATTCGCACCCTAGCACTCTGGATAAGGGGCACCTTCTTCAACAATTTGAATTTGTGTTTTTGGCGGGAAATGAAGTTTTCAACTGGCAGAATTTTGATTGTCAAAATGAATGGGTTAGAGTGCGATTCAATTGCTGAAAATTGGCAGAAAGATGTGATTTGGCATAAGGAACAAAGTTTGGGTCGTGTTTTCGATCAAATTTGGCTGGAATACGTGTTTTGATTCTCGAGTTCAAAACAGGGCAAGCATGCACTGGAGGATGATAATCACGCGTCATGGAGTGTTATGGACGTGTTCTGATGATGTGGAATGGATCGAGCATCACTTTGGGTCGTGAAGAATCGATTTGGAGCGTGGAGGGAGGAAGTTTACGCAAGAAATTCCATGTTTGGTAAGAAAATATTCGGAAAATATTGTTATTCACTGCCCGCATAATGAAGAATTATATTGGAGTTATTAGCGAGATTTGGAGCTGTTTTTGGGTATAAATAGGCTCTTTGGGTCTACTAGAGAGGGTGTCGAGAGTTGGGAGGAGAAGAGAGGAAGCTGCAGAGGAAGAATCACGAATTCTCTCTGCTGCTGCTGCTGTTCGTGATAAAGATGAAGAACATGAAGAACGGACCTACATCAGCAGTCGTTTTTCAACAGTGAAATAGACTCACGGACGTGGGTCGTAGGTGTGGGTCTTAGAGCTACAGTAACAATAGCACTTCTTCTGTGTCGTTCATTTTGGACGCTTTCTGTGGGTCGCACATTCACTGTTTTATTATTTCATCTCCATTTTCATCCTTGTAAACACCCTTTGAGCAATAAATAAATACTTTGAGCGTGTTTTTATCATGATGAGCTAAACCCAACACTGGGACGACGGAGGAGGTCGAATTTCATCCATGTGGTAATTTCATTAATTCTTTTATTTACTTTTTGCACTAATTTTAATTGAATTAAGAATTTAAATTAATTACTTGTGATTTCATTTGATGGTGTATGCTTAGTCCTAGGGATTTTTGATATGCCATGCTTAAGAAATACAAGTAATATTTTATAAAATCTATCTTGGCAATAAACTAGAGTTAATATTTATTTTGTTTTTAAACTATAATTGCTAGAATTAATTTCTGAACCATTTGAAGAAAAAAAAACGACCGAATCTTTATTCCCAGTTTCTCGCACCAGTGTTAATATTTTTGTTGTATATATTTATCTTTTTTATTAAGTTTAAAAAATTATCCTTCACAAGTCCGAGAGTTTGAACCTCATTACTACAACCACGAAAAATATACAATCATTTTGGCGTCGCCGACGCGGATTTGTGCTTAGGTAGAATTTTTAGGTTTATTTTTTTTTTACTATTATTTGTTCCTTTTTACGTTTCTTTTTATGTCTTTGATTTACAGGTTCGAAGTGGAATACTAAGGACTTGGGAACAAAAAGCTTAAAGCTAAAAGCTAAAAGAGAAGAAAAAAAAGACATAAATTTTTTTTAGGATTTAATTTTTATTATTATTATTTTTTTGTATATAGCTTTTATTTATTTTTTTTAGAATTTGTACATAGGCTTTATTTTTCATAATTTTTGTAATTTTTGGACTTTTTATTTGGACTTTATTCTTTTTTTTAACCCTACGGAAGGGTATTACCAAAAAAAAAAAAAATATATAAACTGTGTGCGGGGAAGGACGACGATTACTATATCGTCTCGGCCCCTCGGGTTTGTACATGACATAGGAGTCGTGGCCCGAGTCGAGTTCAACGGTTCATCCACCGTCTGGTACGGGAGGTAAGTCCATCGAAACACTCGTGAATCTCCTGTAAGCGAGTTATTGTATTCCTTAAGGTGATTCATTGATTGAGGACGAATTTGGACTGTTTTTAAATTCCTAGTAAAGGGTAAGGCCTGGCCAATACAAGATAAGGGTTCGGATTTCATCACCGCTCCCTTCTTGCCCACCTTAGGAAAACGAAACCTAACGCGAATCCAAGCTTAAAATTTGGAATAAAACGTGACCGATAGGGTAACGAGCTTAATAGGAAACTCGTTCGAAAAATATTGGTTGCTCTTTAAGCACACTCCAAAGTTCATGATGGTTTTTGTGAGTTGAATGCGTGACTGTGCCGCCTTGTGATAGCGGTGAGGCCTTGGGTATCAAAGCTCCACTGAGCTTCCCTCTCCTCAATTCAACTTACTTTGACTCGGATTGATTCCAGAGGGGTTTGCTTAAATTGTAACGAATTCCCTTTCGAAAGATAGAAGCTGGTCTAGAAACAATCTAAGTGGAGCCATCATGCTTTTTGTTTGCTAGATTTTATAGGTTTGATTTGGTCGAGTCAGCCTTGTTTGTGATTTTGTAGAATTCCCTTGCAATTAAGAATGTCAAGCTGGTATGATAGAAGCCAATACAATGAATATCGACCTGAATTTGAATATGGACATCATCAGTTTTATTACCAGGGTGAGCCCAATCACTATCCTCACAACCATCATTCATACGAGAAAAATTCTGCTAATTCCTCTTTACTTGAGTCGACACGTAAGTTAGATGAGACGACACGTAAGTTCGCTGAAATGAATAACTTAGTTATGGACGAAAAACTCTCACTGTGGTCAATTATGTAAGTCAAACGTGATTGACTTAGAGGATCCTCAGTTATTTAGGTTATTATTATTTTGTGATTCTAAGTTCATATTTGAGTTTTTCCAGACTCTAGGACCTAATAATTTGGATCCAACCTATGAGGAAATGCATCCGAGGAAAATATTTTATTTAGACCCTTTCATAGAACCTGAACCTGAACCACAATTAGATATAAATATCTTAATCAGTAAACTAAGTAAAGGCATGCTAGTCTTGTTCACTTTCTTGGTTCATTGCAGTTTCCTTTGGTCAGCTCTATTTAGTTTTGAAGACCCACAGTTATTTCGACTGTTATTTTATGGTTCGAGTTGACTAATCCTTTCCTAAGTCTGGATGAAGACTTTAAACTTAGCACTTATTGGGAGGTATCCCATGCTCATGCAACACGGTAATATGTTTCCTTAACTCTTTCGCTTCAAATGGTAACAGTTTCTCCTTGTTCGTGCTTTTAGTTTCATCTTTAGAACATTAAGGACAATGTTAGATTTAAGTTTGGGGGTATGGGAGAAACTTTTTAGTTGCAATAAATAAACTCCAGAGCCTAGAAATTTATGCGTATTGAGGTAGGCACTAACTAATCTAAGTGGATGGAAGCATGTTGGTTGTAGGAGTTGAGGAACCAATCTGATTAGATGGAAACATCTAGAAGAGTCTATTCATAAAAGCACAGAGCTCAGGTGTTAGAAATAACATGATAGTTTCACCATATCTCGTTGAGTCCTTTTCACTTCTGTTTTTATTTTTCTTTTTAAATATGTTTCTAAGTGATTTGGTGGGGCTCACGATTCAAGTTGTTACCAATGCTAGGGTGAATTAGAGTGATTGAGATACCATGAAAAAAAAAATTGAAAAAAAAAAGAGTTGAAAAAAACAAAAAAAAATTGAAAAAAAATTGAAAAAAAAGGAGTTGAAAAATAAAAATAAAAATTGAGACCAGACCATTTGACCAAAAGGAATAAATTCAATAAAGTCGACCATTGGTACCCTTGTATATGCCAGTTGTGTTGACCTAGAATTAGGTTATCGACCACTGGTACCCTTGTATATGCCAGTGTGTTGATATTAGTCATACTAGTATCTCAATCCATTAGGATAGGTTCATTTTGGCGGAGGCCTTCAGACAGATATGGGAAACGCCGTTCACTTAGTAAACATCAAAACCATCTATCTTTTTCTATATCCATCTTCTTGATCTATCCATATGATTAGTTTGACTCCGAATATGATGTCCATAGTGCAACTATCTGAGTAGAGCTCTGTCACTTATATATGAATTTTAGTATGCTTGAGTGCAAACTCGTGAACATCAATTGGAATTTCGCATCAGTGTACTTCCTCTTGTAGTTAATAAGTATGCCAACCAAGGAGATTCTTTAGTGCCTTCCAAGGTTCGTTGTAGATATCTAGGGTCTGGAGTAAAGGTTTTGTGGGTACACCTCTGGTAAACCCTCCGGAGACAACACTCCGCCACTAGGGCCACCTAGGGGTTCAAATGATTTTCCTTTCTAGAATAAATTTGCACGAGGACTAGCAAATAATAAGTTTGGGGGTATTTGATAGACGCATTTATGTGTCTATTTTGTTCTCAATTTTTTGTATTGTTAGACTCGATTAAGTACTTATTGTGTTATTTTGTGTTCTTGTAGGAAATTTTAGAGAAATAAGCTCTTGCGGCGAAATGGGCTCAAAAAGCAGTGTTTTAACCCCGGAGAAATGTACCGTAGGCAACCCCAGAAATGCACCGGAAGCGTCCAAGAAATGTCCCGGAGGAACCCAGAAAAATTACTATTTCCACCCCAGCACTCTGGATAAGGGGCACCTTCTTCAACAATTTGAATTTGTGTTTTTGGCGGGAAATGAAGTTTTCAACTGGCAGAATTTTGATTGTCAAAATGAATGGGTTAGAGTGCGATTCAATTGCTGAAAATTGGCAGAAAGATGTGATTTGGCATAAGGAACAAAGTTTGGGTCGTGTTTTCGATCAAATTTGGCTGGAATACGTGTTTTGATTCTCGAGTTCAAAACAGGGCAAGCATGCACTGGAGGATGATAATCACGCGTCATGGAGTGTTATGGACGTGTTCTGATGATGTGGAATGGATCGAGCATCACTTTGGGTCGTGAAGAATCGATTTGGAGCGTGGAGGGAGGAAGTTTACGCAAGAAATTCCATGTTTGGTAAGAAAATATTCGGAAAATATTGTTATTCACTGCCCGCATAATGAAGAATTATATTGGAGTATTAGCGAGATTTGGAGCTGTTTTTGGGTATAATAGGCTCTTTGGGTCTACTAGAGAGGGTGTCGAGAGTTGGGAGGAGAAGAGAGGAAGCTGCAGAGGAAGAATCACGAATTCTCTCGCTGCTGCTGCTGTTCGTGATAAAGATGAAGAACATGAAGAACGGACCTACATCAGCAGTCGTTTTTCAACAGTGAAATAGACTCACGGACGTGGGTCGTAGGTGTGGGTCTTAGAGCTACAGTAACAATAGCACTTCTTCTGTGTCGTTCATTTGGAGGACTCTTCTGTGGGTCGCACATTCACTGTTTTATTATTTCATCTCCATTTTCATCCTTGTAAACACCCTTTGAGCAATAAATAAATACTTTGAGCGTGTTTTTATCATGATGAGCTAAACCCAACACTGGGACGACGGAGGAGGTCGAATTTCATCCATGTGGTAATTTCATTAATTCTTTTATTTACTTTTTGCACTAATTTTAATTGAATTAAGAATTTTAAATTAATTACTTGTGATTTCATTTGATGGTGTATGCTTAGTCCTAGGGATTTTTGATATGCCATGCTTAAGAAATACAAGTAATATTTTATAAAATCTATCTTGGCAATAAACTAGAGTTAATATTTATTTTGTTTTTTAAACTATAATTGCTAGAATTAATTTCTGAACCATTTGAAGAAAAAAAAACGACCGAATCTTTATTCCCAGTTTCTCGCACCAGTGTTAATATTTTGTTGTATAATTTATCTTTTTATTAAGTTTAAAAAATTATCCTTCACAAGTCCGAGAGTTTGAACCTCATTACTACAACCACGAAAAATATACACTCATTTTGGCGTCGCCGACGCGGATTGTGCTTAGGTAGAATTTTTAGGTTTATTTTTTTTTTACTATTATTTGTTCCTTTTTACGTTTCTTTTGTCTTTGATTTACAGGTTCGAAGTGGAATACTAAGGACTTGGGAACAAAAAGCTTAAAGCTAAAAGCTAAAAGAGAAGAAAAAAGACATAAATTTTTTTTAGGATTTAATTTTTATTATTATTATTTTTTTGTATATAGCTTTTATTTATTTTTTTAGAATTTGTACATAGGCTTTATTTTCATAATTTTTGTAATTTTGGACTTTTTATTTGGACTTTATTCTTTTTTTTAACCCTACGGAAGGGTATTACCAAAAAAAAAAATATAAACTGTGTGCGGGGAAGGACGACGATTACTATATCGTCTCGGCCCCTCGGTTTGTACATGACATAGGAGTCGTGGCCCGAGTCGAGTTCAACGGTTCATCCACCGTCTGGTACGGGAGGTAAGTCCATCGAAACACTCGTGAATCTCCTGTAAGCGAGTTATTGTATTCCTTAAGGTGATTCATGATTGAGGACGAATTTGGACTGTTTTTAAATTCCTAGTAAAGGGTAAGGCCTGGCCAATACAAGATAAGGGTTCGGATTTCATCACCGCTCCCTTCTTGCCCACCTTAGGAAAACGAAACCTAACGCGAATCCAAGCTTAAAATTTGGAATAAAACGTGACCGATAGGGTAACGAGCTTAATAGGAAACGTTCGAAAAATATTGGTTGCTCTTTAAGCACACTCCAAAGTTCATGATGGTTTTTGTGAGTTGAATGCGTGACTGTGCCGCCTTGTGATAGCGGTGAGCCTTGGGTATCAAAGCTCCACTGAGCTTCCCTCTCCTCAATTCAACTTACTTTGACTCGGATTGATTCCAGAGGGGTTTGCTTAAATTGTAACGAATTCCCTTTCGAAAGATAGAAGCTGGTCTAGAAACAATCTAAGTGGAGCCATCATGCTTTTTGTTTGCTAGATTTTATAGGTTTGATTTGGTCGAGTCAGCCTTGTGTGATTTTGTAGAATTCCCTTGCAATTAAGAATGTCAAGCTGGTATGATAGAAGCCAATACAATGAATATCGACCTGAATTTGAATATGGACATCATCAGTTTTTATACCAGGGTGAGCCCAATCACTATCCTCACAACCATCATTCATACGAGAAAAATTCTGCTAATTCCTCTTTACTTGAGTCGACACGTAAGTTAGATGAGACGACACGTAAGTTCGCTGAAATGAATAACTTAGTTATGGACGAAAATAATGCAATGAGTGAACTTTCTTTACCTGATTTCCTAGATTTCTCAGGAATTCATGTGAGTCGGCCCAAAAGCTTTTGTTAGAGACCCAGAATAGAACTTCTCTAAAAGATCTAAATTTCCAAAATAGTGTTTCCAATTTTACCCTTGATGTAAATAGTGAATATTTGCCTAATTTAGAGGACGAGGTTAGAATAAAAGACACTACTTATTTAGATAAGGTTAAATCATTTTCGTACTATGATGATGAGGATAGCAGTAATGAAGAATCTGAAATATGTAGGCATAGTGATCAGGAGTCTAGTAATCCAATTGAGTTGTATAGTGATTATATTATTTATAGTTCAAATCCAAATAATTTTTATGATTATTCACCTATTCAAAAGGACGAGGATTTGATTAGGGATACCACCGTTTTAGACGATGTAGTTTTTCCTTTTGATTACGAAGCCGATAGTGATTTAGAGGAACGGGTTCATTTCGAAAATACTGTTTTAGAGTCTAGCGACTTAGAAACAATAGTCTTGGAAGAAGAAGATAGACCCGTAGAGATGATTAAAGATGCACTACCTGATAATAACTTAGAAGAATCTCTTGAATATTTTAAGGACTCTGAAGATACGGAAATTCAAGAAATAATTAGAGGTCTATCTAGAGACACTGAAAACTCTAAGTTTGGGGGTGATTATCACTTCCCTAGTGCCTTACCTTTAACTCTCAGAAAGTCCCTACACTTAGGACTTGATATCTGTGCCTCGACCATTTTACAAGATTACCTTCATACTCGTTTTCCCGAGCCTAATGATGTCCATGAAGGAGTTCAGTCGTTAGAAACCCATCCTCTGGTTGATGTGGTTTGCCCAGGCTATGATCCCCAGATTGACTTTGTTTTCCACCAAATAGTTTTCTTCCAACTGTGGGAACGTTTATATTCCAAATGTGTCGAATATTAAGTTGTGAGACTATACCTAAATGCTTTAGGAAATTAGAATCGACACATTTGCTTAAGAATGACCACTACTCTCACTGTGGTCAATTATGTAAGTCAAACCTTATTGACTTAGAGGATCCTCAGTTATTTAGGTTATTATTATTTTGTGATTCTAAGTTCTTATTTGAGTTTTTCCAGACTCTAGGACCTAATAATTTGGATCCAACCTATGAGGAAATGCATCCGAGGAAAATATTTTATTTAGACCCTTTCATAGAACCTGAACCTGAACCACAATTAGATATAAATATCTTAATCAGTAAACTAAGTAAAGGCATGCTAGTCTTGTTCACTTTCTTGGTTCATTGCAGTTTCCTTTGGTCAGCTCTATTTAGTTTTGAAGACCCTCAGTTATTTCGACTGTTATTTTATGGTTCGAGTTGACTAATCCTTTCCTAAGTCTGGCTGAAGACTTTAAACTTAGCACTTCTTGGGAGGTATCCCATGCTCATGCAACACGGTAATATCTTTCCTTAACTCTTTCGCTTCAAATGGTAACAGTTTCTCCTTGTTCGTGCTTTTAGTTTCATCTTTAGAACATTAAGGACAATGTTAGATTTAAGTTTGGGGGTATGGGAGAAACTTTTTAGTTGCAATAAATAAACTCCAGAGCCTAGAAATTTATGCGTATTGAGGTAGGCACTAACTAATCTAAGTGGATGGAAGCATGTTGGTTGTGGATTGAAAAAAAAAAAGAGTTGAAAAAAACAAAAAAAAAATTGAAAAAAAATTGAAAAAAAAGGAGTTGAAAAATAAAAATAAAAATTGAGACCAGACCATTTGACCAAAAGGAATAAATTCAATAAAGTCGACCATTTGTACCCTTGTATATGCCAGTTGTGTTGACCTAGAATTAGGTTATCGACCACTGGTACCCTTGTATATGCCAGTGTGTTGATATTAGTCAGACTAGTATCTCAATCCATTAGGATAGGTTCATTTTGGCGGAGGCCTTCAGACAGATATGGGAAACGCCGTTAACTTAGTAAACATCAAAACCATCTATGTTTTTCTATATCCATCTTCTTGATCTATCCATATGATTAGTTTGACTCCGAATATGATGTCCATAGTGCAACTATCTGAGTAGAGCTCTGTCACTTATATATGAATTTTAGTATGCTTGAGTGCAAACTCGTGAATATCAATTGGAATTTCGCATCAGGGTACTTCCTCTTGTAGTCAATAAGTATGCCAACCAATGAGATTCTTTAGTGCCTTCCAAGGTTCGTTGTAGATAGCTAGGTTCTGGAGTAAAGGTTTTGTGGGTACACCTCTGGTAAACCCTCCGGAGACAACACTCCGCCACTAGGTCCACCTAAGGGTTCAAATGATTTTCCTTTCTAGAATAAATTTGCTCGAGGACTAGCAAATAATAAGTTTGGGGGTATTTGATAGACACATTTATGTGTCTATTTTGTTCTCAATTTTTTGTATTGTTAGACTCGATTAAGTACTTATTGTGTTATTTTGTGTTCTTGTAGGAAATTTTAGAGAAATAAGCCCTTGCGGCGAAATGGGCTCAAAAAGCAGTGTTTTACACCCCGGAGAAATGTACCGTAGGCACCCCAGAAATGCACCGGAAGCGTCCAAGAAATGTCCCGGAGGAACCCAGAAAAATTACTATTTCCACCCCAATTGATATTCGCACCCCAGCACTCTGGATAAGGGGCACCTTCTTCAACAATTTGAATTTGTGTTTTTGGCGGGAAATGAAGTTTTCAACTGGCAGAATTTTGATTGTCAAAATGAATGGGTTAGATTGCGATTCAATTGCTGAAAATTGGCAGAAAGATGTGATTTGGCATAAGGAACAAAGTTTGGGTGGTGGTTTCGATCAAATTTGGATGGAATACGTGTTTTGATTCTCGAGTTCAAAACAGGGCAAGCATGCACTGGAGGATGATAATCACGCGTCATGGAGAGTTATGGACGTGTTCTGATGATGTGGAATGGATCGAGCATCACTTTGGGTCGTGAAGAATCGATTTGGAGCGTGGAGGGAGGAAGTTTACGCAAGAAATTCCAAGTTTGGTAAGAAAATATTCGGAAAATATTGTTATTCACTGCCCGCATAATGAAGAATTATATTGGAGTTATTGGCGAGATTTGGAGCTGTTTTTGGGTATAAATAGGCTCTTTGGGTCTACTAGAGAGGGTGTCGAGAGTTGGGAGGAGAAGACAGGAAGCTGCAGAGGAAGAATCACGAATTCTCTCTGCTGCTGCTGCTGTTCGTGATGAAGATGAAGAACATGAAGAACTGATCTGCATCAGCAGTCGTTTTTCAACAGTGAAATAGACTCACGGATGTGGGTCGTAGGTGTGGGTCTTAGAGGTACAGTAACAATAGCACTTCTTCTGTGTCGTTCATTTTGGACGCTTTCTGTCGGTCGCACATTCACTGTTTTATTATTTCATCTCCATTTTCATCCTTGTAAACACCCTTTGAGCAATAAATAAATACTTTGAGCGTGTTTTTATCATGATGAGCTAAACCCAACACTGGGACGACGGAGGAGGTCGAATTTCATCCATGTGGTAATTTCATTAATTCTTTTATTTACTTTTTGCACTAATTTTAATTGAATTAAGATTTTAAATTAATTACTTGTGATTTCATTTGATGGTGTATGCTTAGTCCTAGGGATTTTTGATATGCCATGCTTAAGAAATACAAGTAATATTTTATAAAATCTATCTTGGCAATAAACTAGAGTTAATATTTGTTTTTTTTTTGAACTATAATTGCTAGAATTAATTTCTGAACCATTTGAAGAAAAAAAAACGGCCGAATCTTTAGTCCCAGTTTCTCGCACCAGTGTTAATATTTTTATTGTATATATTTATCTTTTTTATTAAGTTTAAAAAATTATCCTTCACAAGTCCGAGAGTTTGAACCTCTTTACTACAACCACGAAAAATATACAATCACAATGACATCCTAAAAACTGGGTTGATCGCATATTATTACCAAACAATTCATGGTTAATTCATAATAAACTGAATTGAGAAAATCCAAAGAACAATGAAATGCATCATACACAACTACTCCCTCCGTCCCACCATTAATTGGCCTATTTAATTTTTAGATTTTATCCCATTAATAGTTGATTTTATATCATTTGATACTCATGTTTATATTTGTTACGTAGGTGTTTTAAAATGCTTTTCAATGATATATAATTTACTAATATCCGTGGTATAGTTTGGGAAATAATTCCTTTCTAAATTGTACTTCAAGATCAATTAATAGTGGGATGGAGGGAGTACAACTTTTGTTAAGAATAAAAATCATTCTAACATCATTAAGATTGCATAAACACATCAAAACCATATCAAAACAAAAATGTCAAAAATCAGAAACTATCATCCAAATTAAAATAAAATATTCAACCGTGAATTTACGGCGTATTATTTTCAAAATTTAACCATGGTACCTAATCATGTTATCTATCAATAGAAGAAGTATGATCATAAATAAGAGATACATATTTATACATATAAACTATTGAAACCTGAAAATAGATATTCATACGAAATGAACACCCAAAGAAAAACACTAATCGAAAAAGGGTTTAGCATTATACCTCAATTTCATTGATCCTCTACTGACTTTTCTCAATAAAGCTTTCCTCTCGGATACCGTCAGGGCCGTCTTTACCATAATAGAGATTGAGGGCGAACTTTCAAAAATGGGCCTCTTATTTCTAGTGTACGTGGACATAAATCATAAATAAAGAATCGAATATTAAATTAATTGAACAATCCGTTTTGCATGCAGCATGCATAAAGTCCGATAAGAGTTTACAAATAATTTAATTTTTGTTTTAAGAAAGATATCATGCTAGCTAGCACCATAAAGGCCTAAGGTCGCCCACATTTTTTTAGTACTTTTATCTTGTTTTTTGCTAGAAAAAATAGCATCGAGATATTACAAACACCGCAAAATGTTTAAAAAAAGCCGTTGTAGTAATAGTGTGGAGGACAAATTTTAAGGGTAGACGTCAAATAGAATTAATAGCAACGAGAGAAAAAAGAGGCGATTTTCGGCAGAGAATCCCAAAAATTTCCGTCACCCCTAACTGCACAGATCTACTCAGATCTGAGCAGTAATTGTTTCAAATCTTCATATAAGCAAACCTAGACCTTAGATTAATCTCCTTCTTCATATTCAAACAATACATCATCAACCATGGTTCTAGCCAATCTAATCGGCTAATCTCGACTGACCGGCCGTTCATATTCAATTAAAGCTTGCTGCTTCTGTGAAACCCAACCTTTTACTATGCTTCATCTTTGATTTATTGCTGCTGGGATCTGATTATCATTGATTTTTATCTCAGCTTTGGTCTTCATCGAATCCCCTTTTTAAATCTGATTTCAAACCGCCAGAAACACCTCAGTTTTGGTTTCAGGTAATTGTTCAGGTTTGATTCCAGAATATTTTGAATCTACCTTTCCATATCTTTAATCTCAGAGAAGCCCTTTGACTGCTATTTCTTGCTCAGAGAAAATACAAAATTAGGTGATCTATAAAACCCTTTTGCTATCAACTTGTTAATATCAATTCATTTTTTTGCTCTGGTTGAAGTATGCTTCCTCGTTTGTTTACGCTTATGAATCCTGTAGTTCTTCAATCCCTATGGAGAACTCCCTGTTTTTTCAGTGTTGAGTTTGTTTCGAATTAAAGGAATTTTTTCCCAACCGCCAGTATAGTTTTTAGCTCGCAGTTAGTTTTAAATTTTGAATTGTTGGTGGTGTCCTGTGTTTGTTGTTGTTCTTTCTCATGCCTTGGTTGTCCCTTGGTGAGTATTGCAAGTATTGCAATATTTTCTAAAGTTTATCTTAAGTTTTTATTCGGTTTGATTGCTAGGATTCATCTTTCTTTTGTAGTTGAGTTGTTCAAGGAGTTTGTATTATCCTTGGAACTGTTTATTTATGATGAGTGTTAGGTCTCTTAGAAGCTTTCCGTTTTGTGGTTGATTCATGTTTAATTCGAAGTTTCTTGTTTTGTGCTTTGACCTGAGCAATCAAAGCAAATAGCATTTTCCTTTTCCCTGTCTGCACATCTTATCACCTGCACCAAATTTGAGCCAAAATCAAGCCGCAATCAATACCTTCCCACCTTGATCCTATATTAGATTTCAAAATCAACTACTGTCTTGGCCAAGGGGGATAGAGTTACCACAGCTAGCAGCATAAATTCTCGTCTCCTCAGGTTGAATCCATGGGTACTGAAATCTCATAAATATCGCAACTTTAATTTTACCCTTATCACAGCAGCAAGTAATATCCTAATTGATATACGAATGGGCCGGTGAACTCGACACCTTTACTTCTCAAGTCTCAAGTTTTTGAATTTCCTGCATTTTACATTTTAAGTGCACTTGTATTCTTAGTTTAATGTAGTTGAGTCTGTAATTCCTACTGTATCTTTAATTCAGTCTTTAGTAACATTTTTATTAGTAGTATCAGCTCTGTTAGCACTAGGTCCTCTAGGCCAGAGATTGGACTATACTACAAGACTCAATCAAAGCTAGAGCCTCAATTTCAAATGATGGATCAAGCTGAAAATCAAAGAAGTAATCGGATTTCAATCATCGCAACAACAAGATACGAAGAGTTGGCTAACATCTTCATTCAATTGCATCGAACACCTCTACCGCCATCTAAGTTTTTATGAACATTGTTGTGTCTACCAAACATACATCTTTTCTTGTGGAAAGCACTGACCGAAGGCCTTTTGACCTTCGACTCCAACATTTTCCCTCGATGCAACTTCGATTTGAAGATAATTATCCTACTATCATGATGCTGCTGACTCTTGGTTTACCATTCAATTTGTATTTGATGAATCTTGTGTACCAGTATCTTAATAGCTTAATGAATTTCATGCTTAAAAAAAAAAAGTTTAAGGGTACAAAATAAAGATATTTTCAATAAGTATAAGATAAGGAGCTGTAAAAATTCGCATTACCAAACTATATTAGTTGATCTTATTAATATTTTGAGTGAAATCTCCCATCGGCTATTGTCGAGTTTTGATTGGCCACCATCCGAATTCGCATTCACCATTTTTTTGAGCCCCTCCAAAATTTGGGCCTAGGGCAGTCGACCATCTCGCCCTAGGCCTAAGACGGCCCTGAATACCGTAGCTCCAATTTATCTTCTTCCCCTTGTTTTATGTTTCGAACTTCTCAAATACATTAATCTTCCTTTATTAAATTTCTTATTTATTATTTACTTCTTAATTATTTTATTTGTCTTTTCATTTTTCTATTAATCAAAGTTTGTATTTTATTATAGATTTAATTCTTTGATTGTCTGTTCAAGTTCCCTAATTTTATACTCTTTTTCTTTATTAATAAAAACTATCATTAGGTGACTATTTCTACCCGATGCTTTTAGTAAATGCAAGAAGGAGGTTTCTAGATATTTAAGTTCAAGTGTCACAATTTAGGGTAAGGAAAACAAAACAACTCAACAAAAACTCACATAACAAGGTTAGCTAATTAGTCAGATAAAATCCAACCCGAAACGATAAATAAAAATACCCGATATTGCATGTTTTAGATGATGAAAATATCTTGAAATGCGATGATTTTCCATTGTGCGTAGGATTCTAAACGCCATCTACTAGTATATTTCAAGGGATATTTAGGGGTAATCCGGTTTTGTCCTTAAATGATAACGCATATGTGAAAAAAGAAACTGGAACTCGTTCCAGAAGGGATAAAACAATACCTAGAGGCGGCACTAGAGACTGAACAAGATGTACAGAATTGTTGATAGCAATCTGTTGCTAAAGAAATTGTTGATAGGCGTAGCTTTGGAAAAATATTTTAAATATCTTACCGAAAAATTAACAATGTGCGGCTTTTGAACGATATCTTCGACAGGTGGTGGCATACAACATATACATATCATTTTCCCAATTTTAAAGTAGGTTTTACTCCATTGGATTTCACCTAATTATCAGGCGTACCCATTGGTTGTGGAAATCGCATAAGTTGGAATCATTTAATAAAAAAGAATGAGAACGTTAAGGCCACCAACATATAGGTTTCCGATTTTTCTTACCCCCATTGAGAAGATTCTGGGATAGACTGATAAAACTAACAATCATAATGCATAATAATGTGCTAAGAAAGAAGGCATAGATAGGCTTCTTTTGTCGTTAGGTTGATCGCGGAAAAGGCTCATTTTGTGTGCTATCTATATTAACTTGAATCCCCGATTGTGCATTGTAGATGTTTTTAAGCGCTTCATTACGAAGGAGATGAGGAAAATTCCTCTGCATGTACTGATATAGAAGGAAAGTTGAGTGTTTATGAAGCCTCGTTGTATGCTTTTGAAGGTGAAAATATATTAGATAAATCCCAAAACAATAAAAAATATATTTTGAAGGATTACTTGCTTTCGTCAACCAACGATCAAGCAAATAACAATTATACCAATGAACGACTTGTCAGTCATGACTTGGAGCTTCTATTACAATGGATAGTTCCGCAAGTAGAGGCAAGATGGTACATTGACACCTATGAAATGCTGCAAGATATGGATCCATTGTTATTAGAATTTTCTAAACTGGACTTCACCATTGTGCAAGCGAAGTATCAAGGTGAACTAAAATGCACCTTCAGATAAGGAATAATATTCTAAATCATACTATCATAGTAGGCTTAAGTTGGGTTCCTATGAGAATACGATGAAAGGTAATATCAAAGTAATCTCATTTGCAGGTGGTGGAAAAAAATTCGGTGTTACAGAGTTGTTGAACTTATCCAGAAAAAGGTTCGTGGAAATGTTTTTCTGGACTGTGTTGTGTAACTTTGAGCCAGAGTTTGAGATCTACAAGGCTGGGCTAACCAAATTTTGTGCATTGTCAATTACAGTTGATGATACTTATGATGTTTATGGTACTTTAGATGAACTCAATATGTTCACTGATGCAGTTGAAAGGTTTGGATATATTTTACCCTAACTAACTTGAATTAAATTAGAGAAGTATCTTCTTAGTGATGAATGGATACGTTAATTAGATCCGATCGATTGTTATTTTACAAGTAGGATGTTAACAAAATGACGGGCCTCCCAGATTACATGAAAGTATTGTTTTTAGTTGTGTACAACACCACCAATGCAGAGGTTCTAAGGAAGAATGGCCTAGACATCCTATCATACCTAAAGAAAGTGGTAATTCTTAATTTTACACATCATTTACTTTTTTTTTCCTTGTTGAATTGCAATGCAATCATTATGGTTTCATATTTGGCAACTATGCCATCTGAACTTGCTGAGATGGAAAATCAGGTTACCAGTTGTGAAAAAGCGGGGTCTAAACTACACCCAATATTTCGTTTAGCAATCTGTATGGACTAATTCCAATATACTTTCAAGAGAATCAACTAGAAAGTCATACTCAATTTTTAGAAAAATATATCAAAGAGTTATATCTCTATTTTTCAATTCAATCTGCAATCAAACTATTGATGGTGGTTTTTAGTTTAGGGCGAAAACTGTAAAAGTCTGTGTACCTAACCCGGCATCAGAAGTAGTAGACCTTGATATGTCTATATTCCGCAAGGAATTTGAAGAATATATAAAAATATGATGAGTGCCTATGTCTCTCTTCATATTATATTGAAACTCAAGCTCCTAGATAAATTGTTCACTAGTATAGAGCCTAATGAGAATTTAAGCTCCTAGCTGCATTATTCACTGATGCCGGAACCTGCGGAGTATCTATTATATGCTATGTTCCCCAGCTGAACTCTTGATATTGACATGACATGACAATTAATGTTCGCTGCAGCTGAGTAGCATGAATTTCCCAAAGTGTCGGGATTAAGATTTTCATGAAAGTACTCAACCGGAAGCACGCCAACTGTACTCTATGAAAATAAAATTAGTAATCTTGTGTCAACTCACAGAATTCATCAAATTTGATTAATTTTGTGTCAGCTCGCAAAATTAAAAATTTTAACCTAATTTTACCAATTTACAAAAATTAGGTTTTTGCGGCCTGCGCAATATCTCGAACCCTATTGGTCGAGACTAAACCTAAGCAAGCTAGGAAATCGATCCATCATGGACTACTAGGAGCAACATCCTACCAAAAGTTGAAGAAAAAAGAAATAAAAAGGAATTGCGGCAAATAAAGGCAGCAGCAAAAGGGGAGCGGCCGCGCCAGTTCTCCCTAGCTTGCGCCGCCGTACCATCGACCAACCATGCCCATATTTCTCCCCTCTTTCCTACCGACCAATCAAATCGCTCTAAATGCGCAGCCTACACTTTTAATTAAAATTGGAAGTTGGCTAGTTGACACGCTTAATTCCTTAAGAAGTTGAATCTAGACTGTCCATGTCAATCTTAAAATGATCACGACCACACGATAAGGCATGTTGATTTAGCAAGCTTATCAGCCTCCTTACACGTCTGGACAAGCTCCTTACTACACACTGGCAGTCCCATTTACGCCTCAGCCAATCAGAGCCTTCCCATCTTGCAAGCAAAGCCTCAAAACGATCGCTCAAAGTAGGATGGTTGCGCGGCTCAAAAACCTAATTTATGTTAGCAGCATCGTATTGCTGTCGCAAAACGATCTACGCCGTCCAACTTCGCTATCCGAATAGACCGGACTAGATCTGATTTTAAGCAACCAGCATGGCGCGGCCATGCTCATCGGCGGCTCAACAATAGCTCCGACCAATCGCATTGCTTCAAATACGCCAGCAATGCCACAAACCGATTATCCAAAGTGTGCCAGTCACGCGGCTTTAAAAAGCCTTGAATCGAATTAACGTCAGTATGCAACTGCCGCAAACCAATCGTGGTCGTCCGACTTCACCAGCCAAGACGACCGTCCTAGATTTAATTACGAGCGATCAGTAGGATGTCATTGTGATCATCGGCCACCACCAATCGTGGTCGTCCGTCAACCTATTTGAATGGGTACTGGAAGCTGCTCAAAGATGGATAGTCGCGTTTCCCTCAATGGTCTTAAACAAATTCAACGGCAGCCAACAACTGCTGCAAATCATCTCATCCATCCAACTTGGCTAGCCAAATTGACCGGCTTAGATTTAATTCTGTGCGACCAATAAGGTGTCGTCGGGCTCATCGGCCGCTACTCTTCCATGAGAGCCGATCGACTTGCCCTCGTCCTGCTTGAGCGGCTCCCGGAAGCTACCCAAAGACGGTCGGTCGCGCTTATTTTAAGACATTAAGTTCCGCGACCAACCAAGACGATCTTTACACAATGATGCTTCACGAGCATCGATTATTTTGAGCTTCTTGGTTAAAAGCAATGCTTTACATGCATCGTATACATGCGATATTTTATAAATATCGATTTCAGAGCATCACATGTTATTTTCTGCGGCAAGTCTCACAACTTTACTTGTCACGAATGACTGCCCGCCGCTTAGCTTGCGCGTGATTGGTCGAAATAATTAAGTCTTGCAAACAAGACCCGCTCAGCAAATAGCTACGTATTTTCCTACAAAATACTCGAGACATCAAACATGTCACAAACTGGGGGATGTTCATCAGGTTATTGGTCTGGAAGTTTACAGCGTGCGGCGCGCAACACGCCCACTACGAGAAAGTTTCAGGAAAGGAGGACAGTTAGTGATAATAGAGAAGTGGTGGGAATGAAACCAACCAGTCTTCTCCTCATAATAGGGACGTGGTTTTTACCATTCTACACAATCTCCACTTCTCCATCACTCAACTACTTCCGATTCCTATGAGATCAAGGTGCGATCAACTATGACTTGTATAAATAGGTTTTCAACCTATTTCAAACGGACAATAGTGTTATCAACACAAGTATCCAGAAAACACCAAGAACTTATATCTTACATTCCGCAATCAAGTTCTACATTCTGATACAAATCATAAAACAACCACACCTTCAGAGTTGACAATTTTGATCTCAACACCTTAGAACGACCATTTCTTGGTTTAGGCCAGAATTGTACAGATTGATCTCTCGAATACAAAGTACTCATGTGCAGTACATTTGTTTAGGGTTCATATTCATTTCTCGACGGAACACCCAATTTACCATTTCCAGTAGAATCAGTTTTTACCCTAAAACAACTGGCGACCACAGTGGGAGATTAATTTCTCGGTTGCATAATCAATTTCTCAATTTCACTTTCGATTTCCTAAATTTTTCAAGACGGTTGATCTTAGGAATGGTTTAGAAACCCTCAATCCCAATTTTACTTCTCCCAGTACCGACAATACTTCACATGTTATTCCTGAATCCGTTCTTTCATTCAAAACCCTTGTCGAGGCTATGGAGTCTCAATATTTAACACTTATTCACGATTTGATAAAAATACTGAATGATATTGTCAGGGATCAAGCTATTATTGTCAAGATGCAAGATGAAGTATTTACGCTTTTGAAAGTCCTCACAGATCAAGTATCAAAGGAACCAACACGTACTCATTCTGGAGGAAACGCTATCAACAATTCATTTTGGATAAATATTGATGGTAGTAGTCCGTCCTTATTCCAAGATTCATATTCCTGGTGAGGAAGATGAAGTTTATGCTCATGCTGAACGGAAAGGTAACCACCAACCTAACTTCTCTGCTCATGAAGATCAAGAGTTGTTTCCTTAAATTCAGAAAGAAGACTCGTGGAATTTATCGCTTCCTAATCAGAGTCCTTGAGATGAAAAGAACGAAGAAGCTCGTAAAGATGTTCAAGAAAGCAGGCATCCTTCCAATAAAAGATCCAACCTCCAATCAATCACTAGTGAGGGTGGAAAGAGAAAGAATTTCGGGAATAAATATCAACAATCTAAGCATCCGAGTCCCATTTCACACAGGTCAAATGAGACTCCATCATTCCCAGATTTTCCCTTTCCAGTGGAAGAGGTGATTGAACTCTTGGAAGTTTGGATACAAGATGGCGTCATCAAGCTACCTCGTGTCAGACGTCCTCCAACCAAACAAAAAATGAAAGATCCCAAGTACTGCCATCTCCATAGGTTCGTCCACCACCCTACAAGTGACTGCAACAGATTGAAGCGCATCTTCCAAGAGAAGATCGACTCAGGGGAACTTCAACTGGGCACTGAAGGAGTATACACTTACCATCTTCTATTAGAAGCTGTTGCATGCTTTCTGGGGACTCCGTCTACACAACTGTACAGTTAACCATATAGCATGTGTTTGAAATTCTCTATTTCTTCAAGGCACATCGTCAAGATGTTTTTGCGGCTCTAAATTGTGTTGTATCGGGAAAAAAACTATCTTCGATTGATGAAGCTGTCCCCAAGTCTAAATCTCTTCTAGAAGACATGATTGGAATATGCGGATGGATACTCTTAACTACTACTTATCTTAGAGATGTTGAGAAAGCGGGGGTCTAACAACCACACCCAATCTTTCGCTTAGCAATCTGTATGGACAAACTCCAATATACTTTCTAGAGAATCAACTAGACAGTCAGACTCAATCTAGATAAAAGTACACCAAAGAGTTTTATATCTCAATCTCTAGATTTGATCTATACTCAAGCAAATAGAAATCTGCGAGTCTTTATCAAAGAGAGATAACTTGGATGGTACCAAAGACCAATATCCAAGTGTCAATCAATTTAAATCAACAACCAAAAGGTCGGATATTCTAATTGATTGAACAACGCACAACCTGTGATATTTCAATTATATAACCAAATATAATGCGGAAAATAAAAAACACAGACACCAGAATTTTGTTAACGAGGAAACCGCAAATGCAGAAAAACCCCGGTACCTAGTCCAGATTGAACACACATTGTATTAATCCACTACAGACACTATCCTACTCCAAACTAACTTCGGTCTGGACTGTAGTTGAACCCCAACCAATCTCACACTGATCCAAGGTACAGTTATGCTCCTACATCTCTGATCCCAGCAGGATACTACGTACTTGATTCCCTTAGCTGATCTCACCCACAACCAAGAGTTGCTACGACCCAAAGTCAAAGACTTTAATAAACAAATCTGTATCACACAGAAAAGTCTACAGTAATAGATAAATCCATCTCCTATGAATATACCTACGATTTTGTTCCGTCTTTTGATAAATCAAGGTGAACAGGAACCAATTGATAATCCGGACTTATATTCCCTAAGAACAACCTAGTATTATCAATCACCTCACAATAGTCTTAATCAACGCAGCGAAAAAGATATTGTGGAATCACAAATGATGAGACGAAGATGTTAGTGATTACTTTTTATCTTGCCTATCAGAGATAGAAATCTCAAGCCAATTATTACAATTGTACTCGTACGATAGAAACAACAAGATCAGATCACACAACTACAAGAAAGTAGTATCGGTCTGGATTCACAATCCCAATGAAGTATTTAAGTCGTTAACCCGGTTTAGAAGAAGAAACCAGAGGTTAAAGGAGAATCGACTCTAGCTTAGCAAAACTAGTATCACACAGAATGTGTGGGTATTAGGTTACCCAGTTGCTAGAGTTCTCCCTTATATAGTCTTTCAAATCAGGGTTTGCAATCAATGTTAGCTTGGTAAAAAAGCATTCAATATTCACCGTTAGATGAAAACCTGATTTGATTCAAGCTAATATTTATCAACCGTTAGATCGAAAACATAGCTTGTTATACACAAATGAAATGCACTTTTCTAGGCTTGTATAACCGTACCCAAACTTGTGCATTAGTTGGTTCAACAATAGTTAACAAAATGGTTAGCCATATGATCACTTTCATATCAACCATATTCTTCTTCACCATAACTAGTTCAAATGACTCAAATGAACTAGTTAGAGAGTTGTTCAACTGCAAGGAAATCTTATGTACTACACAAGACACAATTAAAGCCAAAAACGATGTGATTCACTTGAATCGTTTCATGAACTATATAGCCACGGTTTGCAATTACATTCCTTAGTTAATATGAATAAGTTCACAAACATCTCTTTTAAATATAACCTACTCAAGTTCGCGGACTTAAGTTCCCGGATGGAGTTTACAAACTCTCGCAGAAATCCTAGAGTTTGAGAACTTCGCCAGTTCGCAGACTTAGCTCACGGACTACTCCGGTTCACTTGATCAACAAAGTTCCAAAACTTCGGTTCAAGGAATAGGGACTTATACATATATGTGTTTCCTCAACAATGCTTATATCCTACAATGGTTATATAATCTAAAATCTCATTTCAATCATTGAAACATTCTCAGAGGACGTTATATAGTTGTTATTCGAACTAGTTATGGTGAAGAAGATTTCCATGGAGTTCTTGAGCTCAACTACACTTTCTATCTAGTCCGAGACCTTAGTTATAGTAGACTAGAAATCAAGACTTATAGTTTTGATCACTAACATTGACAAACATACCTGAGATAGCAACGCATGCGAGTTCAACCAAGCAATGCTCTAACAATCTCCCCCTTTGTCAATTTAATGACAAAACTATCAATACATATGGAATACAAAAAAATATATAAATAAACTTTTGTAGCTCCTATTCCACATGCCTAATCTTCAACATTACTCGAAATCTTCGTCACTTCCAAGTACTTCAATGATCCCAAAGGTTGTAAGTTTAGCATCATCGTTGTTGAAAATCCGTAGCTATAACAACGAGAAATAAGAGTTCTCAATATTTGTTATACAGTGTCATAGTATCATTACACAACGTCAAAGTTCGATTGTATGACAACTTTAACAACAATATTATGGTGATATGTCACTCCCTCTTAGTCAATACTCCATCTCACACGGAAACCACTCCCCCTTACATAATGATCCGAAAACCATATGTATTTGTAGTGTGAACTACATATTAATTTTCCCCCTTTTTGTCAATAAAATTGGCAAAGGTATAAGAACGGGATCCTAATGAAATTTCTGAAAGAGACATTTCATGACCAAAAGAAAGCATATATCATCTTATTTAGATGCAATCATAAAGCCGAAGCTAAATTCATTCATCAAGGAGTTTATAAAGACACAAGAGAACTCCTATAATATTCCACAGCCGCACTCCCCACAAAGATTTGGCAATTAAGCACAAGTTCAATTAAGAACTCCCTCCCATAAAATGTCATTCCCGAAAGAACAACAAGAGCGACCTTAATTTCAAAAAGAAAAGAAGGATTTCTTTGGACATAATAAATCACATACAAGTATGAATTTGAATCCAAAATATTCAATTAAATTAACCATAAGAGAACCCATGATTAATTTAATCAAACATGCTCAACATAAGTAAACTTATAGAGACTTAAAAACACTCAATTAGTTTAATCACAAGAAATCCCATAATTAATCTAATCGAAATACACAACTAAACTAATCACAAAAGTAATCAATTTAATTGGTCATCGATAGACACATTTTTGTGTCTGAATTGTCCTCAGTGTCTCTATTGCTAGTGCTTGATTTTGTACTTATTATGGTGTTTTTATGTTTGTGTAGGTGTTTTTGGAGAAATACACTTGTGTGGAAAAAGTTGCTCAAAACGTGCTATTTGGACCCCTGGAAGACATTTGCTATACGGACCCCAGATTTGGCTAAGGGACACCTAAGGTTATGCGTAGCCCAAATTCATCCTCAGCACCCAAATTTGTCCTCAGCACCCAAATTCTATTAGCACCCCAGAAAAGGATAGGGGCACTTCATCTTCAACATTTCAAAAGTAAAAATGGCGGGAAAACATTTCCATTCACAGGCAGATTTTTCGACCGGATTTTGGACGAGTTTTTGTGCGATTCAATCGCTGAAACTTCATGGGTAGTTGTGATATGTCCTAACAGAGCTAGTATGGGTTTTTGTTTCGATCAAATTTGGCTGGATAACTTGGTTTAATCCAAACAGGGAGTTGGAGGAAAAACATGAGCTTGCACGAGTTGTGAGGAATTTAAACGTGTACTGCACGTGCTTGGAAGAGTTGTTCGATATTCTGGAGCGTGAAGAAGGTATAGAAGGAAAGAAATACAACTGCAGACGCGTAGGAAAAGGATTTTTGGAAACAATATATTTTCGAGAATAAAAGAAATAATGGGATTAAATAAAGAGATTTTGGGAGATTCAATGTCGCAATGATGTATAAATAGGTTCCTAGGATCACATGGAAAGGGCGCGGAGAGTTTGGGGTCGAGAAGAGAGCTCATGAGGCGTGAATCAAGAGTTTTCAGAACTCTGTTTCTGCTGTTGCACCAAGAACACGAAGAACAAAAGACCACCAGAAGCAGTCTTATATGCTACAGTGAAAACGACAGCCACATGAGGGTCGCAGAGATACAACAACAGCAGTTCTTATTTATCGTTCTTTGTAATAGTCTTTTGCAACAATTATAAACGTTGCAAACACCCGATTTTCATCATTTTCTCCATTTCATCATTTGTACACCTACTTTGAGCAATAAAATCAACTTTTGAGCGTGTTTCCAACATCATGATGATCTAAACCCAATCCTTGGGGCTATGGAGGAAGTCTTTGTTTCGGTAAAAGTGATATATTTCTATTGATTTTTGCATTGAAATAAAAATTATTTATATGATTTTGATTAGGTAGGTGTATTTTCTCTTGATAGAATATGCTTGCTTTAGGGTTTTGATATTCTATGCTTGGATTAACATCTATTCATTTGGAAATCTACATGTCTAGGCAATACTATTAGAATCAATTTGAATGTTGAGTTGCATAATATTGTTTTATTAAATCACTAATATCAACCAATGGTGGAATCCTAGCCCCATTCTCTCCATAATTTTCACAACATCTTTTTAATTTAGTTCGCTATTTTTATTTATTAAAAAAAATCTAAAAATTCGCTTTCACAAGTCCTGAACGAATCATATCATTACAACAACTTTGAAAACACATCAATTTTTTGCGTCGCCGACGCGGACTTGTCTTTAGGCTAGAGTTTTTAGATTTTTCTTAGGTTTTTATTTTATTTTTTCTTCTTTACGTTTTTGGGTTTTTGTCTTTTTCTTACAGAATTCGGAATTGGAGCGAAAGAAAATTTTGCCAAAGCTTTTGGTGAATACTTAAAGACTTCGAGTGAAAGGCAAAGCGAAAAGAGCGAAAGAAGAAGATTTTTTTTATTTTATAAAAAAAAAAGAGAGAAAAAAAAAGACATTTTTATTTTTGTAGGTTTTTATTTTTTTTAGACTTTCTTTTTCTTTTGCACTTTATATTTTTGGACTTTGGACTTTAAATTTTGGGACATTATTTTTAAACCCTACGGAAGGGTAGTTTAAATATAAACTGTTTGCATAGAAGGACGGTGATTACGACATCACCTCGGCCCCTTGGGTTCGTACATGACATAGGAGTCGTGGCCCGAGTCGACTACAAAGGTTCATCCCCCGTCTGGTACGGGAGGTAAGTTTGTCGAAACACTCGTGAATCCCCTGTCAGCGAGTTATTGTCTTCCTTCGTATGCATATATGTTGAGGACTTGAAAATGGCTGCTTTAATTTCCTAGTAAAGGGCAAGGACTGCCCATACAAGATAAGGGTTCGGATTTCATCACCGTTCTCTTCTTGCCCGCCTTAGAAAAACGACACCAAACGCGAACCTAAGCCTAAAATTTTGACTATAATGAGACTGATAGGGTAACGAGCTTAACAGGAAAGTCATTAGAAAAATATTGGTTACTCTTTTAAGCATACTTCGAAGTTCTTGACGGTTTCTGTAAGTTGAATGCGTGACTGCGCCGCCTTGTAATACCGGTGAGGCCTTGGGTATCAAAGCTCCACCGAGCTTCCCTCGCCTCTATTCAACTTACTTTAACTCGGATTGATTCCATAGGGGTTTTCTTAAATTGTAACGAATTCTCGTTCGAAGGATTAGAAGCTGGTCTAGAAACAATCTAAGTGGATCCATCATGCTTTTTGTTTGCTAGAAATCAGTAGGTTTGTTGTGGTGGAGTCAGCCTTGATTGTGTTTGCATAGAACATCCCTTCTTTTTTAGGACTTTTCTTTTTTATTTTGTTTTTCTAGTGTATGCCCGAAGTTTTTAAAAAGGGCTTGGAAAAGAAACACTCTAGGTCGTTTGATTAGTGAAAAACCTAGTAGTTCTTCTTGTGAAGGCGGGGAGCTCGAAGACTCTTCTTTTGAGAGCCCCGTCTTTGGAAACTTCAGTTTTGAGAATCTGTCTCTTCATGAGGAAAGTACCCCTAGTACTCATAGTCCTTTGGTAGTGACAGAAATGGCAACTTTGAAAGCTTTGCTAAACCCAACTAGGACCTCTCGTCCGTCTTGTATCAAGTTAGCTGAAACCGAGGCAAATTATGAACTGAAACCTGGGACTTTACAGATGCTCCCAATGTTTTTAGGGAAGGAGAATGAGAACCCTTATTTTCATGTTAGGGGATTTGAGGAAGTTTGTAGTACTCTGAAAATTAAAAACCTAAATGATGATGCGTTGAAACTTAGGTTATTCTCCTTTTCCTTAAAAGATAAAGCCAAATATTGGTTGTATAGTTTGGACTCTAAGTCAATTGAATCCTATGACCAACTTACTTCTGCCTTTATACATAAGTTTTTCCCAAGGCATAAAACATCGTCTATTAGGACACAAATATGTACTTTTGCCCAACAAGAGGGAGAATCTTTATATAGGTACTTAGAAAGGTTCAATGACTTGATATCTCAATGTCCTCATCATGGTTTGGAGAAGGTTAGGTTAGTTCAGATCCTCTACGAGGGTTTAGATTATTCAACAACAACCATGGTTGAGTCCTTATGCACAGGTGGGTTTGAGAATAAACTGTTGATGAAGCGATGACATTTTTGAATGAAATCGCCGATAAGACCCAACAATGTGAAAATATTAGGGAACCCCAGAAAAAAATTCTTCTAAGTAGAGGAAATGTTAATAGGGTAGAAGGATCTTATGAGTCAGATGCCAAAATAGCAGATATATCCAAAAGGTTAGAAGCCTTAGAATTAGGTCATTCTAGTGGTAGTAGTGGAAGAAATGAGCCTTTTTGGGAAGGCCATGTTGTTGAAGAGCAAGCCAATGCTCTTTATAACAACACTAGGTTTTATAACCGACAGAAGTTTGACCCACATTCAGAAACCTATAACCCTGGCTGGAGAAACCATCCAAACCTTTCTTGGTCCAAGGGCCAGAATCAAGGTCAGTCTAGTAATGCTCAGGTTCCCCCAGGTTTTGGCTATACTAAGAATCCTTCAGCTCCGACACGGTTTCAGATCCCTTCAGATAAGAAAATCATGATTTTAGAAGAGTCTCTTGCCTTGTTAACTCGGAACACTTTAGAATTTCAGCAATCGGTTGCACAAGGATTAGATGAAAATAAAAAGATGGTACAAGCTAACTCTCAGGCTATTTCCGAGTTGGAAACCCAGGTTAGTCAGATAAATGAGATATTGAGCGAAAAAGGAAAGTTTCCTAGTCAACCACAACCCAACCCTATGGGAGTCCATCAAATATCTTTAGCTGGTGAGAAATCATCAAACCATGTGAACTCGATAACAACCCTTAGGACTGGTAAAATGGTAGACAATAAGGTAGCCATGCCTAGTGGATATACTGTAGTTCCACCTTCTACTTCCCAAGAGGAGCCCATAGACGAGGAAACTGAAACAATCTCTAAGGATTCCCAAGAAATTCCTGATAGGTCTACTTTTGTGCCTAGAGCCCCATATCCACATTTGTTAGCCCCAACAAAGAAGGAGTCGACTTTGAACGAGATAATGGAAACATTTAAGCAGGTGAACATCAACGTTCCTCTATTAGAAGCAATTAGGCAGATACCTGCTTATGCCAAGTTCCTTAAAGATCTTTATACACGAAAGCGTAAGCTTAATGTCCATAAGAAATATTTTTTAGCTGGTCAGGTAAGTTCCATTCTTCTGAACCAAACACCCCCTAAGTATAAGGATCCTGGATGCCCCACCATATCTTGTGTGATTGGTGATCACATGGTGTATAAAGCTTTACTTGACTTAGGAGCTAGTGTTAACGTACTCCCGTATCATGTATACACCCATCTAGGTCTTGGTAAGTTGAAACCGACTAAAATGACACTACAATTAGCTGATAGGTCTGTCAAAGTCCCTTGTGGTGTCATAGAGGATGTTCTGATTGAGGTTGATAAGTTTATTTATCCTGTGGATTTCGTTGTTCTAGACACCCAACCTGTTCAGGACCCAAGTCGTCAAATCCCAGTGATTTTAGGTCGCCCATTTTTATCCACAGCTAACGTTGTCATCAACTGTAGGACTGAGCTTATGAACATATCCTTTGGTAATATGACCACTGAACTAAATGTCTTTAATGTTACTAGACAACCTTCTGAGAACGATGATTTAGAAGAAGTGAATATGATTAGCACTTTAGTTCAGGATTTGGTTCAGGATAATTTGCTTGACACTTTACTGGTAGATTCTTTAGATGATTTTGAGGAAACCATTCTATTAGATCAGATATGTGATCAATCTTTAGAAGAATCTCTTGAGTATTTTAAAGATTTTATGGACCCAGAAATTCAGGCAATAGTTTTAGGTTTTTCTGAGAATAATGATGACCCTAAGTTTGGGGGTAGAGAAGTAGAAGAATCTCTTGAGTATTTTAAGGACTCTGAAGATCCGGAAATTCAAGAAATAGTTAGAGGTTTGTCTGTGAACCCTAAGTTTGGAGGTAGTGATGGTTCTTGTGATTGTATCGTATACCTAATTAGAGTCCCTAACTTGGGACTCGAGCCTTGTACATCTGAGATATTACTTGAGTCTTTTCAGACTCCACAACCCGATCCTCTTGATACTGTCCAGGAGGTAACCCAGGTATTAGAGACCCATTTTTCGGATGAATCTATTTATAGAGACACACATATGAAGTTCAATTACGCGCCGCAGATAAACCCAGTTGTCTTGACAGAAACTTTAGATGAGGACATGCTCCTTCTTTTCATTTTTCTGAATCAGTGCAGTTGTCTCATACTGGTGTCATCTCAATTTGGTCTTATGGACCCACAATTGTTTCGACTATTGATATATGACTTTGGAAGGTGACAATCCTTTTTGAGGTATTTGATGTCTATCTAAAGACTTTAAATTTAGCATTTCCTGGGAGGTACTCATGCTTACGGTAATATCCTTCCTTATTTCTTTTTCCATCCATCAAGTGGTAACAGTTTCTTATTGTTCATGCTTTTAATTTCATCTTTAGAACATTGAGGACAATGTTAGATTTAAGTTTGGGGGTGGGGAAGAAACTTTTTTTTAGCTCTTAGATCCAACAAATAAACTCCAGAGCCTAGAAATTTATGCTTATTAAGGTTGGCACTAACCAATCTAAGTGGATGGGAACATCTTAGTTATAGGAGTTGAGGAACCAATCTTATTAGATGGAAACATCTAAAGAGTCTATTCATAAAAGCACATAGCTCAGGTGTTAGAATTAAAAAACAAACATGGTAGTTTCGCCATATCTCGTTGAATCCTAATCCTTCTGTTTTTATTTTTTTAAGTAATTTGGTGGGGAACACGATTCAAGTTGTTACCTTTGCTAGGGTGGAATAGAGTGATTGAGACAAAAAAAAAAAGACCAGACCATTAGACCAACCAGAATAAATTTAATAAAGTCGACCACTGGTGCCCTTGTATATGCCAGTTGTGTTGACCTAGAGTTAGGTTTATCGACCACTGGTCCCCTTGTATATGCCAGATGTGTTGATATTAGTCAGACCGGTATCTCAGTCCATTAGGATAGGTTCACCTTGGCAGAGGCCTTCAGACAGATATGGGAAACACCGTTCACTTTTAAACATCTCTTTATCCATCTTATTAATTTTTCCATGTGATTGGTTGACTCCGGTTATGATGTCTAGAAACTATCTGAGTATAGCTCTGTCACTTATATATGAATTATAGTATGCTGAGTGCAAACTCGTGTACAGCAATTGGAAATTCGCATCAGGGTACTTCTTCCTATAGTCAATGTTTGTATGCCAACCAAGGATATTCTTTAGTGCCTTCCAAGGTTCTGCGTAGATAGCTAGAGTATGGAGTAATGGTTTTTTGGGTACACCTCTGGGAAACCATCCAGAGACAACACTCCGCCGCTAGGGCCACCTAGCGGTTTAACGGCTTGCTGCACGTGCTAAGTGTAGTCAATTTATATTAGATTTGCTCGAGGACTAGCAAATAATAAGTTTGGGGGCATTTGATAGACACATTTTTGTGTCTGAATTGTCCTCAGTGTCTCTATTGCTAGTGCTTGATTTTGTACTTATTATGGTGTTTTTATATTTGTGTAGGTGTTTTTGGAGAAATACACTTGTGTGGAAAAAGTTGCTCAAAAAGTGCTATTTGGAGCCCTGGAGGACATTGGCTATACGGACCCCAGATTTGGCTAAGGGACACCCAAGGTTATGCGTAGCCTAAATTCATCCTCAGCACCCAAATTTGTCCTCGGCACCCATCTGCTATTAGCACCCCAGAAAAGGATAGGGGCACTTCATCTTCAACATTTCAAAAATAAAAATGGCGGGAAAACATTTCCATTCACAGGAAGATTTTTCGATCGGATTTTGGAGGAGTTTTTGTGCGTTTCAATCGCTGAAACTTCATGGGTAGTTGTGATATGTCCTAACAGAGCTAGTGTGGGTGTTTGTTTCGATCAAATTTGGCTGGATAACTTGGTTTAATCCAAACAGGGAGTTGGAGGAAAAACATGAGCTTGCACGAGTTGTGAGGAATTTAAACGTGTACTGCACGTGCTTGGAAGAGTTGATCGATATTCTGGAGCGTGAAGAAGTTATAGAAGGAAAGAAATACAGCTGCAGACGCGTAGGAAAACGATTTTTGGAAACAATATATTTTCGAGAATAAAAGAAATAATGGGATCAAATAAAGAGATTTTGGGAGATTCAATGTCGCAATGATGTATAAATAGGTTCCTAGGATCACATGGAAAGGGCGCGGAGAGTTTGGGGTCGAGAAGAGAGCTCAGGAGGCGTGAATCAAGAGTTTTCAGAACTCTATTTCTGCTGCTGCACCAAGAACACGAAGAACAAAAGACCACCAGAAGCAGTCTTATATGCTACAGTGAAAACGACAGCCACACGAGGGTCGAAGAGATACAACAACAACAGTTCTTATTTATCGTTCTTTGTAACAGTGTTTTGCAACAATTATAAACGTTGCAAACACCCGATTTTCATCATTTTCTCCATTTCATCATTTGTACACCTACTTTGAGCAATGAAATCAACTTTTGAGCGTGTTTCCAACATCATGATGATCTAAACCCAATCCTTGGGGCTATGGAGGAAGCCGTTGTTTCGGTAAAAGTGATATATTTATATTAACTAATTACAACAACTTTATTATGATTTTTGCATTGAACTAAAAATTGTTTATATGATTTTGATTAGGTAGGTGTATTTTCTCTTGATAGAATATGCTTGCTTTAAGATTTTGATATTCTATGCTTGGATTAACATCTATTCTTTTGGAAATCTACATGTCTAGGCAATACTATTAGAATCAATTTGAATGTTGAGTTGCATAATTATTGTTTTATTAAATCACTAATATCAACCAATGGTGGAATCCTAGCCCCATTCTCTCCATAATTTTCACAACATCTTTTTAATTTAGTTCGCTATTTTTATTTATTAAAAAAAATCTAAAAATCTGCTTTCACAAGTCTTGAAAGAATCATATCACTACAACAACTTTGAAAACACATCAGTCATGCTCGACACAAAGTATCTCATGCAACAACAACTATGCCAAGACAATGACTCAGTCGATAGAGCTCAACATAAGACACCTTATGGAACAACACAGTATGTACACAAAAATTTTGGTTCGGAGATCGACCTTATACCGTGGAATAAGCAAGGACTCGTTCTATTTTCCATCACCATTTTCACAATGACATTCAATAGACATAATCCTTGAACACAAAATATTTTAACCTATCTTCCATCAAAAATTGACATCATAGGCTTAACTTTTGTATTTGTCAAAAGTCAATTCATTCGTTTATCAATACATGCATATCAATTCATGAACGACTTTACTTTTGACAAGGTATGGGACAATCAAGTTCACGGACGCAAACATACATATCCTATAACAATATTGCAATATATAAAACCATAAAGATTAATAGTGCAAAAATTCATCTTCCAAACGATTTTAGAATTTAAACAAATAAACCTAAAAACATGAAGATGAAAACGTTGGACATAGTTATGTGTAATCACAATAATGGTTATTCCAAACTCTAGTTATTCTTCTAAATAAAACAAGAAAAAAAAAGATTTACTAGCCAAACTAAAATCAAAAAGCTAAAAAAAAACAGACTCCAATGCCATGGTCGAACACGAACTACAATCACATAGACGGTTTAGAATCTTCACGAGTCTTGAGATCTTTGAGCTTGTGATTGACAGCATCCCTTGCACCTTCAGAGAAGATATTCTCTTTGTGAAGATCATTGATGTGAGATTTTATGATACCAAGGTGAGTGGTAACCTTTTTCAACTTAGTTTTCAACACATCAAGACTTTTCAAGGTATCAACAAGCTGCAGTTTGGATTCCTTAAAGTATTTAGTAAAATCATGAACCACTTCAGCAGAGATCATCTCCTCTTTCTCAACATCCTCATGTGTGTAGGAAAAGTAACATGAGGCATTGGGATGATCATCTTCAACAATAGTTCTTTTCTTCTTCCCTTTTGACTCAAAACCAATACCTTTATCAATAAATCCTTTAGCAAAACCCCAAGCATGTAAAGAGGAAGACATTCTCGACAACCCAAAATAACCAGAGTACGCAAACGTGACTCAGAGGTTTGGTATTTGAAGGTTGTCTCGTACAGGAACGGGTATCCGTGCGAAAACAATCTTGACCCACGAAAAGCTTATTGAAAACAATTAAAAAGAACCGATAAAAAAATACTTAAGCAACCATTTCTGCAGACCAGTAGTTTGGCTATAGACGATAAGAAAATAGCTTCACTAAAAAGAAGTAGTATGCTAAAGTATACCTGAAAAATGACACATCTTACTCAACATGATTTTTATGAGTAACTTCTTTAACCCTTGTGATTAATTAACACAAGTATGAGCTTTAATCTCATTAAAATATTTGTGTTTATGATGAAGTCTCTTTTTCCTTCTGAATCTAGAGAGGGATCCCTTTTGATGTGAGAAATTGTCATAGAACTTACTATCATCAAAATACGAGACATAGTTAGAGTCCTTACCCAAAGAGTTTTGACTTGAGGAGGATGAAAACCTGTTGATAATTTCTTTGTGCTCTTCAATTATCTCCTTCAGGTTCTTTCTCATATCATTAATTTTTCTTCTTTCTCCTGGGATTTCGTTCATATTAAGGGTAACGTTGGTTCCCGAGGAAATGACTTGATCTTTCCTTAGACAATGTTTATTAAGACGTTTGTTCTGTTTTTGAGTATTCGAGGAACTCATTGAACTGACCTTCCTGGTAGCATACACAGGGTAAGTACGAAAACCAATTGGTTTAGACATACGAATGTCATTTACACCTTTGAGAATTAAGTCTAAGGTGTGCTGAAGTTGAACAAAAGAATTTTCATTCAACCTAGAGTTTCCCTTTTGTTTAGCAGAACCCTTTGTTTTGCCAAAGAGGCATACTTTCTGATCACGAGAGTAATTAGACAAAGTAGTCTTAAAAACCTCGTTAGGAGATTTATTCCTTCCATGTGATGTGGAACATCCTTGATTAATGGGGATTTCAGACACATTCTTTCTGAATGGAAGGGATTCCATTTTCTAGAGTTGTAACTTTTTCAGTCGTAGCATAAGTACTTGGTATATTAGAGTGCTTAGAGAATCCTTGAATAGTGAGTTTACTCAAGCAATGTTCAGTTTCCAAGGAATACTTTTTAAGACTACCCTCAAGAGTCATACGTGAAGAATGATCTTCAGTAATTTATTTGAATTTGCAGTCTCTTATTACACCAAGAAGAACATTGACATGATGTTTGATTAAATCTATCAGCTTGGACTCTAACAAGATATAGAATCAATTCACTCTCTTCAGCTGTTTCCCGTTCATTAATAGAGATAGATTCTTTTGAAGGGTAATCAGAATGACACATGTCGGAGCCTGTATGTCTTGTTTGAACACAAGGTTCATCTATTTTTGAGATTGAAGAATCTTTCTCTTTAATAGGAACAGATGAGACAGATCTTTTGTTTCTGGTGACACGTTTATCAAAGATACTACTCATGTCCATAGAGTTAGATCGCCACACAAACAGACTTGTAAGGTCTTAAACGTATTTGCCTGCTCTGATACCAATTGAGAAAGCGGGGGTCCGACAACAACACCCAATCTTTTGCTTAGCAATCTATATGGACAAACTCCAATATACTTTCTAGAGAATCAACTAGATAAAAGTACATCAAAGAGTTTTATATCTCAATCTCTCGATTTGATCTATACTCAAGCAAATAGATCTGCGAGTCTTTATCAAAGAGAGATTACTTGGATGGTACCAAAGACCAATATCCAAGTGTCAATCAATTTAAATCAACAACCAAAAGGTAGGATATTATAATTGATTGAACAACGCACAACCTGTGATATTTCAATTATATAACCAAATATAATGGGAAAAAGAAATAACACAGACACCAGAATTTTGTTAACGAGAAAAATGCAGAAAAACCCCGAGACCTAGTCCAGATTGAACACACACTGTATTAAGCCGCTACAGACACTAGCCTACTATAAACTAACTTCGGTCTGGACTATAGTTGAACCCCAACCAATCTCACACTGATCCAACGTACAGTTATGCTCCTACGTCTCTGATCCCAGCAGGATACTACGTAATTGATTCTCTTAGCTGATCTCACCCACAACCAAGAGTTGCTATGATCCAAAGTCGAAGACTTTAATAAAAAAATATGCATCATACATAAAAGTCTACAGTAATAGATAAATCCGTCTCCCACGAATATACCTACGAGTTTTGTTCCGTCTTTTGATAAATCAAGGTGAACATGAATCAATTGATAATCCGTACTTATATTCCCGAAGAACAGTCTAGTATTATCAATCACCTCACAATAGTCTTAATCGACACAGCGAAAAAAGATATTGTGGAATCACAAACGATGAGACGAAGATGTTTGTGATTACTTTTTATCTTGCCTATCGGAGATAGAAATCTCAAGACAATTATTATAATTGTACTCGTACGATAAAAACAACAAGATCATATCACACAACTACAAGAAAGTAGTATCGGTCTGGATTCACAATCCCAATGAAGTCTTTAAGTCGTTAACCTGGTTTAGAAGAATAAACCAAAGGTTAAAGGAGAATCTACTCTAGCTTAGCATAACTAGTATCACACAGAATATGTGGGGATTAGGTTTCCCAATTGCTAGAGTTCTCCCTTATATAGTCTTTCAAATCAGGGTTTGCAATCAATGTTAGCTTGGTTAAAAAGCATTCAATATTTACCGTTAGATGAAAACCTGATTAGATTGAAGCTAATATTTATCAACCGTTAGATCGAAAACATAGCTTTTTATACACAAATGAAATGCACGTTTCTAGGCTTGTGTAACCGTACCCAAACTTGTACATTAGGTTGTTCAACAATAGTTAACCAAATGGTTAGCCATATGATCACTTTCATATCAACCATATTCTTCTTCACCATAACTAGTTCAAATGACTCAAATGAACTAGTTAGAGAGTTGTTCAATTGCAAGGAAATCTTATGTACTACACAAGACACAATTGAAGACAAAAACAATGTGATTCACTTGAATCGGTTCATGAACTATATAGCCACGATTTGCAATTGCATTCCTTAGTTAATATGAATAAGTTCACAAACATTGCTTTTAGATATAACCTACTCAAGTTTGCGGACTTAAGTTCCCGAATGGAGTTTACAAACTCCAGCAGAAATTCTAGAGTTTGAGAATTTTGCCAGTTCGCGGACTGAGTTTGCGGACTTAGCTCACGCACTACTCCGGTTCACTTGATCAATAAAGTTCGCAAACTTCGGTTCAAGGAATAAGGACTTATACATATATGTGTTTCCACAACAATGTTTATATCCTCCAATGGTTATATAATCTAAACTCTCATTGCAATCATTGAAACATTCTCAGAGGACGTTATATAGTTGTTATTCACAAACCATTTTTCGTCATAGAAATTTTCAAAGTGATTGAAACATAACATGACTTTCGTTACTAGGTAAAGATGAACTTGGCTAAAGCGAAATCTTACCAACACATATTTCGATAAATATATAGGCGATATAAACTCGGCTCGAAATACCAAATATGTATAATCTAAGTCTATATAGCAAGACGACTTTTGTCTCAAGATAGGAGATAAATAAACTTTTGAGTGATAGATAAGTTCAAGTCTCCACATACCTTTTAGTCGATGAAGATCCACCAGTTCCTTAAGTAGTCCTTCGTCTTGCATGATAATTTCCATGGAGTTCTTGATCTCAACTACACTTTCTATCCTAGTCCGAGACCTTAGCTATAGTAGACTAGAAATCAAGACTTATAGTTTTGATAACTAACATTGACAAACATGCTTGAGATAGCAACGCATGCGAGTTCGACCGAGAAATGCTCTAACAAATGTCGAGTTGGGAAAGGCGATAATTGACGCAGGCACTGGTCTCGATGTTGTTACTATCTAGACTCTGAGGGATGCAGGAATTCTAAAGCGAGGAGCTACTCGTTGTCCAAACATAGTCAGGGACTACGAAGGGAAGTCCAGAAGCGCCTACGGCTGCATCACTCTTGAAAATGAAAGATCGTACATCCATAGGCTCTACACACAAGTAAGTCTCATCGAACAACCTCTTTTACATCCGGCTAATCCTCATCTCATCAAGAACTTGGGACTTGATCTGATCATTTACCCAACTGCGACTAGGCGATGTGAAGAGGAAGCTGGTTCCTGGAAATATTTTATCAAATGTTTAGAAGAAGACTCGATCGAGGATAAGAAGTCTGGAGGTTAAGTAGCAGGAGCCTTAACTAGTTTCTGAAATCATATAAGGTGACTATTGCAAGATCCTTTGTACTTACAAGCTGGAAGGAATAGCAATATACACTAGATAGCTCCCATCAGTGCTTAAAACACTATATTGTCATTTCCCTAGTATTTCCCTTGTTTTCATACAATGTTTACGATTCCTACAAAATTTTTGCACCAATTTGCATTCATAGTTAGGATTTCAGTCTATTAACCAAGTGAAACATCATTTGTTTCACGAAACAAAAACCTCTATTCTTTCAAGAGCAGCCGCCTACCTATTCAAAACCAAATCAAACCACAAAGGAACGTCTCATCTTTCCAAAACACCTAAAGGGAAAAGTTTTGGGAAGGAAATAAAGGCATTCAACAGAAATCATTCGAAAACAGTTCATCTTTTTTCTTTAGAGAAAACACTTTTCATACCCCGAAGAGAAGCCTGCTTCAACTTCAACTCCCAAGACAGTTTTTCAATTTCCAATTATTTATGATTAATGAGATTCATGGAAGGAATCCTATCCATTTCATTTCACGAATTTTGGATTTTTAAATCCCTTCACATAACCAGGAAACATTAAACCTGAAGTCTATACACATGTCTTGATGATAATCTCGATTTTCGACCACTCATTCAGAAGAAGCATGCCTGATCATACCACACATTTGGTCGTGGGAATGTGTCCATACTTCTTTCACATTCGGGCGTAAGGAATACTTGGCTGACACGCTGAACCCTCCAATTAACACATGATCTACAAGAGGAGCATAAAATTGAGGATCGAGGGCGCAATCACATCCTCAACATCGTCGGTCGCCTCCATCCCTGTATTATCTCCCGGTCCTTCCTGCAACGTCATTCATTAGATCCTGAATCTGTCCGGTTTTCATTGTCGTCATATGGAAGCGACTCGGTCAAAATCAAAGAGAACTCCATTCGATTCTCTATGGAAACGTTGTTTTAGTGAATTCTCCCCGGGACTGGTATCCCCAAAGTTCTCCTTTTCTTTTGGAGGTGTCTTGAACACATTGTCATCCAGGCTACCTGCAGCTAGTGCAAGTCCAACAAAGGCGTTCATCTTCTCAAAGAACTAAAATGACGAAAGAAGTTGAGAAAGATTAGTTCAAAGTTATCCAGATAATTCAGCCAGTCAAACATAGAAAAACATGTACATACACGTACATCCGAAGAATTGAAGATCACTATAGATGCTCGAGTGCCACCTGAAATCCTCTTTGATAGAACCTATTTCTCTTGGGGACTGCCTCCACCTTGTCTAGTGGATACCACTCATACGCCCACCAAACAACTTAAAGTCAAGGCCTCTTGCAATCGTAAGAATCAATAACGCAGCTACACTCTCCAAGATTAGCTCTTACATGATCATTGCCGAACATATATCTCATCCATCCATCCCATGAGCACAATAGAGTTTGGAAAATTTTGAAATTCACTGGAGAGGCTGGATACTCATTCTTCTGGAGACGAAACTTTATTACACATTTCGGAGAAGATCGATGGTACACCTTCTACAACCTCTAGTCCATGAATAAGAATCGTCACGTGATTAAGATGAGTCATAACAGTCGTATAGGACACTTCGAAGAAGTCATCATCCATATTTGGCATGTCTTTGGAATCATTAATGCCTCTTGGCTTAGCAGCGGAAATATCCCCAAGTGACATCTTATCCAACTAAAAAAAAAGTTTACGCTTCTAGTTACTGTTGGGTGGCTACATGTGCAAAAGATAAAAGATCACCTACCTTGAGTTCTCCTTGATAGCATTGCTGCTGATCATAACCATTGGAGATTGCTTTGTTGCTGTTGATACTCGCTCTACCATTGCTAACAAAGAAAGTCATTAACATCGAGCTAAACGTTCAAGTTTGATCAACTACTCGTGGATATTACAATCACATTTAAAATACGAAGACGAGATGAGCCTCCCTTGCTGATGGTTGGCGTACACGAAGATGGGGTTGGTCCTTCTGTTCGTGCAAAACAGGAAGGAGCAGAAGTTCCCTTTATACGCGACGGATTTCTAAATCCGGAAAGGGTTTCTTCCTCTCGCTCATACGAACAGGATTAGGAGAACCCGGTTGACCTCCAAGGCCTTGATCGGACATGCTCGCTTTATTTTTCCTACCATGGATCCCGATGAGCAAGAACGGTGATTTGCTAGTAGCCCCTGATTCAAAGCTGCTTCACCAGTACGACTGCCAAGAAATTTCAAACCAACTAATATCTCTCTGGTAACATCTATCTACTTCATCTTATTAGTTTTCTTATTCGTCTATCACCATCTAGTGCTTACCCCGTAACAATGTCACTATTACGTGCTAAGAAGGAGATTTGATATTGATGATGGTTTTTAGTTTACGGCGAAAACTGTAAAAGTTTGTCTACTTGACCCGGCATCAGAAGTAGTAGACCTTGATATGTCTATATTCCGCAAGGAATTTGAAGAATATATCAAAATCTGATGAGTGCCTATGTCTTTCTTCATATTATATTGAAACTCAATCTCCTAGATGAATTGTTCACTAGTATAGATCCTAATGAGTATTTAAGCTCCTAGCCGCATTATTCACTAATGCCGGAGCCTGCTGAATATCTACTATATGTTATTTTCCCCAACTGAACTCTTGATATTGATATGACATGACAATTAATGTTTGCTCACAGCTGAGTAGCATGAATTTCCCGAAGTGTCAGGATTAAGATTTGCATGAAAGTACTCAATCGGAAGCACGCCAACTGCGCTGCCGTCTGAAAATAAAATTAGTGATTTTGTGTCAACGCACAGAATTCATCAAATTTGATTAATTTTGAGTCAGTTCGCAAAATTAAATATTTTAACCTAATTTTACCAATTTACAAATATTATGTTTTTACAGCAGGCGCAATATCTCGAACCCTATTGGTCGAGACTAAACCTAAGTAAACTAGGAAATTGATCCACCATGGACTAGTATAAGCAACATCCTACCAAAAGTTGAAGAAACAAGAAATATAAAGGAATTACGGCAAATAAAGGCAGGAGCAAAAGAGGCGAGGCCGAGCCAGTTCTCCCTAGCTTGCGCCGCCGTACCATCGAACGACTATGCCCATATTGCTGCCTTCCGGCCCCTCTTTCCTACCGAACAATCAAATCGCTCTAAATACGCAGCATACACTTTTAATTAAAAGTCGAAGTTGGCTGGTCGACACGCTTAATTCCTTAAGAAGTCGAATCTAGACTGTCCATGTCAGTCTTAAAATGATCACGGCCACACGATTTGGCAGGCCAATTTAGCAAGATTAGCAGCCTCCTGACACGTCTGGACAAGATCCGTATTGCACACCGGCGGGCCCACTTATGCCTCAGCCAATCGGAGCCTTACCAGCTTGCTAGGAAAGCCTCAAACCGATCGCTCAAAGTAGGATGGATGTGCGACTCAAAAACCTAATTTATATTAGCAGCAGCGTATTGCTGTCGCAAAACGATCTCGGCCTTCCAACTTCGCTAGCCGAATCGACCCGCATAGATATGATTTTTAGCAACCGACGGCTCAACAGTAGCTCCGACCAATCGCATTTCTTCAAATATGCCAGCAATTCCATAAACCGATTATCCAAAGTGTGCCAGTCACGCGTCTTTAAAAAGCCTTGAATCGAGTCAACGACAGTATGCAACTGTCGCAAACCAATCGTGTCCGTCCGACTTCGCCACCCACTATGACCGACCTAGATCTAATTACGGGCGATCAGTAAGATGCCATTGTGATCACCGGCCATCACCAATCGTGGCCGTCCATCAACCTATTTGAATGGGTCCTGGCATCTGCTCGCGCTGCCCGCAAGGGTCTTAAAAAAATTCAAAGGCAGCCAACAAATGCTGCAAATCATCTCAGCCATCCAACTTGGCTAGCCAAATTTACCGGCTTAGATTTACTTCTGGGAGACCAATAAGGTGTCGTCGTGCTCACCGGACGCCACTCTTCCATGAGAGCCGATCGACTTGCCCTCGACCTGCTTGAGCGGCTCCCGGCAACTACCCAAAGACGGTCGACCGCGCTTCTTTTAAGACATTAAGTTTCGCGACCAACCAAGACGAGTTTTATACAATGATGCTTCATGAGCATCGATTATTTTAAGCTGCTTGCTTAAAAGCGATGCTTCACAGGCATCGAATACAGTTGATATTTTATAAATATCGATTTCAGAAATAATTTAATTATCTAACTTAAGAGCATAAAATGATATTTTCAGCGGCAAGTCTCACAACTTGACTTTTCACAAATGACTTCCCGCCGCCTAGCTTGCGCGTGATTGGTCGAAATAATTAAGTCTTGCAAACAAGACCCTCTTAGTAACTTTATACATATTTTCCTACAAAATACTCGAGACATCAAACATGTCACAAACTAGGGGATGTTCATCAGGGTATTGGTCTGGCAGTTTACAGCGTGTGGCGTGCAACACGCCCACTATGATAAAGTGTCAGGAAAGGCAGACAGTTAGTGATAGTACAGAAGTGGTGGGAATGAAACCAACCAGTCTTCCCCTCATAATAGGGACGTGGTTTTCACCATTCTACACGATCTCCACTTCTCCATTACTCAACTACTTCCACTTTCTATGAGATCCGGGTGCGTTCAACTATGACTTGTATAAATAGGTTTTCAACCTATTTCAAACGGACACCAGTGTTATCAACACAAGTATCTAGAAAAAACCAAGAAATTATAGCTTACATTTCACAAGAAAGTTCCACATTCTGATACAAGTCATAAAACAACCACACCTTCAGAGTTAACCATTCTGATCTCAACAACTTTTTTGCTTCCCTCCCTAAGAACAATCCTTCTCCTTCATTTTGTGACCGAAGCAAGATTGGAATGGCCATTTCTTGGTTTAGGCCATAATTGTACTGATTGATCTCCCGAATCTAAAGTACTCATGTGCAGTACATTTGTTTAGGGTTTAGATTCGTTTCTCGGCGGCACACCCAATTTACCATTTCCAGCAGAATTAGTTTTTACCCTAAAATACAAACAAATAGAAATTGGCGAGCCCGATTGAATAAGAGAAATAACTTGGACGGTATCAAAAACCAATATCCAAGTGTTAATCAATTCAATCAACAACCCAAGTGCCGGATTCAAGAACTGATTGAGCTTGCACACAACCTGTGATATTTAAATTATATAAACAAATATAATGCGGAAAAGAAATAACACAGACACCATAAAAAAATTTAACGAGGAAACCGAAAATGCAGAAAAACCCCGGGACCTAGTCCAGATTTAAACACCACACTGTATTAAGACGCTACAGACACTAGCATACTCCAAGTTAATTTAGGACTGGAATGTAGTTGAGCCCTAACCAATCTCACACTGATCAAGGTACAGTCGCGTTCCTTACGCCTCTGAATCCCAGCAGGACTCTGTGCACTTGATTCCCTTAGCTGATCTCACCCACAACTAAGAGTTGCTATGACCCAAAGTCGAAGACTTGATAAACCAATCTGTCTCACACAGAAAAGTCTATTGAATAGATAATTTTGTCTCCCACAGTCGAAGACTTGATAAACCAACCTATGAGTTTTCTTCCGTCTTTTGATAAATCAAGGTGAACATGAACCATTTAATACACCAGACTTATATTCCCGAAGAACATCCTAGTAATATCAATCACCTCACAATAATATTAATCGTATGGTAGCGAAACAAGATATTGTGGAATCACAAACGATGAGACGAAAATATTTGTGACTAGTTTTTATATTGCCTATCGTAGATTAAATCTTGAGCAAATCTTAGAGAAGATAGTACTCAATATGATAGAAAACAACGATATCAGAACACGCAATTACAAAAAAAATAGTTGGGTCTGGCTTCACAATACCAATGAAGTCTTTAATTCGTTAACCTACAGGGTTTTGAAAAAATCTAAGGTTAAAGAAGAATCGACTCTAGTCGCAACTAGTATGACACAGGAGGTGTGGGCATTAGGTTTCCCAGTTGTTAGAGTTCTCCCTTATATAGTCTTGAAATCAGGGTTTTGAATCAATGTTACCTTGGTAACAATGCATTCAATATTCACCGTCAGATGAAAACCTGATTAGACTCAAGCTAACACTAAATATGGGGTTTAGCAACTCATATTCGCAACAGCTTATCAGCTGTTGCGAATTTTCAATTGCGATGCGCAACCAATGTAGTCAGTATCGGCCGTATCGGCCGATATATCGGGGATATTTCGGATACCGGCCCAGAACGATACGATAAGAAGGATATCGGGGATACGATATTCCCCCGATAATATCGGCCGTAGTGGTCGAATATCGGCCGTTTCGGTCAAATATCGGCCGTATCGGTCGATACGAAATTTTCCTACATTTCCCGATATGAGACGGTATTGGTCGTTTTCTATAAAGTTTAAGGGTAATTTTGGCGAAGAAAGTCTTCCAGGTGGTAGTAGAGGTGCATGTAGCTCTCGAAGCAAGTTACTAAAGTTACTCTTTTGTTTTTTTGATAAAATTGATGTTATCTATTATATCTTATCCGAAAATGTGTGGCGAAAATGTTTAATATAAAATTATAGTCTCTAAATCTAGAACCGATATTATACCGATATTTCAACGATAATATCCCCGATATAAATTCGTACCAGTGTATCGGTCCCGGCCGAGATGAACCGATATCCGATATTAACTACATTGTGCGCAACTAAATCCAGTTGTGCACATGTGGAAAACTAGTGTGGCTTCCTACACTTTTAGCTGACTCGGTCTAGTTGGTTATTCAGCCTAATCAGATTAAAACTGACTCGGCATAATATTATTATCGAAACAAATCTCTTCTCATTGTCACTTCCCTTTCTTCTTCTATTTCTCCAGCAAAACCCTCACCACCCTCACCACTGAATCTCTTCTCTTTCATTCTCCCTATACAAAAATATTCTTGAATCTGTACATTTGATCTTTGTCAAGTAAAAATCCTAACGCCGTTGTTGAGGACGATTTGAATCATAAAGAAAACTGCAGCTGGGGAGTTATTCGTATTATAAGGTTAGGGTTTTTAATCTCTTACAATCCCTAGTTTGATTTCTCTGATTGATTTAATTTAGTGTATGGATCTTTGTTACAGCGGGGTTAGGGTTTTCAATCTCTCGAGGAGTCGTCTTTATCAAACCTATGATAATGGTTGCGATGATACGTCACCTCAATCAGATGTTTAAGGGTTCAAGTTTCTTAATCAACGGTAAGCCGCCTCAAATTTCAATATATATTAGTTGCTACTATGTATTGATTTTTAATTAGGGTTTTCATTTCTATTTTTTTTTTCTCTTCTTGCCAGAATTCTTCCTAAGGATTAGGTTTTCAGAGTACAAGACTTCATCATGGCAATTCAATGGTTGGTATTGTGCATCTTCTCATCTTTTCAGTTTGTTTTTTTTAATTTTTGTGTAATTGATTGTGTCTATTTTTTTCTTTATTCAGGCACCAAGGAATAGAAAGGCCTAGCTCCCTCAATTTTCAAAGCCAGCTAAATCTGGTGGTAGTAAAAAATAGAAGGTCAATCATGATCCTCAAACTTATATCTATCTATATATATATATATATATATATATATTGGGTTCTTCTTTTATGTTGGAACTTATTTTTTTTATTTTTTTAATGAATTGTTTTGTTTTTCGATTTGTATATAAGTGGAGCAAAGGTTAATATCATTCTCTTGTCTAATAAAGCAAGGGTTTGATCTGTGATTTTGCTAAGATTTCTGTAAATTCATCACTTCAGCTGGTTTAATAAATAGTATGCCTTTACTGAATATGCCTTTACGTTTCACCTTTAATACCTGAATTTACAATTTTAGTTCTCTAGAAGGGCCATCATTTATTAGTGAAGTTATTTTACAAGATAGGGAGTTGTGGGAAATCTCATGTTTTTTCTTCTTCTGAAAGAGCTACGGTAGGAATACCTGGATTTATTTAGTGTTGTCTTGTTGATTAATATTTCAACTATGTTTGAAACCTTCTCTCTAGATATTTCGTATATTCTAGAAAATTGATTTCTTTGTAAGCTGTAGGATGTTATATTGATTGAGTTCTTCTAGCATTTATATTCAGTTTAAAGTCTTTCTTATTCGTTCATGCTTTTGTGATTGTTGTTAGTTAGGTTTGCTTGCAATCTTGCATCTCAAAATCTTTGGGTTATGTTGCTTGATCCCAAGTCATAATGTTTGGTTTTGTGTTTTGCATTAGTTTTATGCCTCTCCCAGTCACTATGTACTTATTGGCCCTATATGAAACTAATTGACATATGATACTTGAGTCTCTTTCTATGTCAGAGTATACATTCCCGCTTAAGTTTTCTCTCAGTGTGTTGTTGGAGCCATATTTCTCAATATCCTACCACAGTGAGGATAACAAATTGATTATCGGTATCATATCTGCATTTTTTCAGTCTGATACACATAAAGAACGTACGCAATTTTTATGTGCTTTCCAATACATTAGTTTTTTCAATATTTCTGTTTGTTCTAGGGTGTTTAATTTAATCTTCTAAGCACCTATTTTGTTATCTTTGTGCAGAGCTTCTGCAAGTATTATGTCGTCTTTCTTCGTTGCTTCTGATGGTATCCTCTTAGAGATATCCATCAGGTAGAGTTGAGTCGTTTGGCTGATGGTGATGACAATACTGTTGAAAGTACTTCAGCGATGAATGTCAGCTTATAATATATCTCAGTCACTTTTTTTGTAGTCGTACCTAGCTCTAGTGCAGGAGAAGATCGAATAGTGCAACCTGCAATGGTACTACCTGCGATTATAAATTCATTTCAGTGATTTGATTCAATCATGATATGATCGTGTCACTCCCTTTATATTTTGTTCTTTTGCACAAATGTAACATAATTTTTTTTTGGCATTCTCTAGTTAAAAAAAACTGAAGCATTATCTCATTTTTTTCAGCAAATGTTCTTTCGTTCATTAGCTATTCAGCGGATTTCTGTACATTTGTTTTCTAATAAGACTTATCTATGCCTTTCTTATTCAAAGTTATACATGACATTCTTTCTTTTTTTGCAGTTTACATTCGAGCTGCTGAGAGATTCTACACTGATATTGCAGTTGATTGACATGGATGTTGTGTCTTGCAAAAATGTATCACTTTCGCTGCAGGTGGACTCCAAGAAAAATTGGTAGCTGAAATTTGCGTGAACGGCCTATTCCTTGCGCATGATGCATTTGGGTAGTTTCTTAAAACAAGCTCAGCATACAACCAGTTCTGTGTTTCTTATGTTAATTTTTGATATGCTAATATTATGGGTATTTTCTTTCTACCTCACAAAGTAGAATTTTTCTTTCCATCTCCATCTCTCTCTTGAAATTTTGCTCAGACCTTTTTGTTTCTATTTCCTTCCCTTGCTTTCTGTCCATTCGCTTACATTTCCTTTTTTTTTTTTTTTTAGTTTTATGTCGACCATTAAGAACTGGTATTCCAGGTTATCCTGCACGTAGGAGTCATTCTGAATTTGTTAATGGATTCGGTCTCTTAGCTCTAGAACTTATGGACGAAGGGTAGTTAATTACTTCAATCCACTATTCCTTTTTTGAGCATTAACTCTTTTTGGTTGATTTGCTGTAGTTAAACTCTTCTGCAGTGAAGTTCTTTTATTGAGTTCAATTATTGATTTCCTTTTTGTTTTTCTTACATCGCAGCTATGATGAATAAGCTTTGGCAACTAAATGATGGATAAGCTTTGGCAGCGAAGATTTTGCACAAGTTAAAACCTGAAAATTTTCATGTGTGCTCGCATACCATTTTGATAAAATTCATCAACTGGAAAAAAAATTGATTTTTTTTATCTGCTATACTATTTATATTAACTTTCCTCCTTACATGTCATGACTTTTTGCAGGTTAATCAAAAAGCTATGTATTTTAACTTTTTAAGTCATCTATGCCCCATACCTGCGCATAGGTGAGTTGGCAAAAAAAATTGAACCTCCTCTTGTTATCTGATTTTAAGTTTATTTGTTACTTGCCTTAGTAGGGTCACTAGATTTTGGGTTTCACAGATTCTGAGATAAGATTTCTGAATAAAATTGAGGATATAGAATATGAGAAGCTCACTCTTAAAGTCTTAATGTTTCTCTGATCGTAAGTTCTCTCTAATCATTGTTTCAATTTTTAAAGTTTCTTATGTCTTAAACAGAAAACCTTCAAGTATACCTTGTTTATGGAGTCTGACCTTCAGTTTTTTGTCTACTTGCGAGGTACTATGCTTAATGTTCATTTTTGCTTAGTGAGAAGTGAACTGCAGTAGGATCGGCATAAACCTGTGCAGGTATAAACTGAAGAAATTCGGTTTCTTTCCATATCATATCCGAGTTTCCTATTTGCCTTGAATAGTCTTATGTAAATAGAGATGTGACCTGCAGTTAATGTTTTGCATCTGTTAAAAATGTTCTCATCTTGGTTATTTCTTTTGGCAGTTAGTTGAATTGTCATTTTTTTCTACTTCAGTGGAGTTTGAATTTGTTTTTCTTCGTAATGCTGGATGTGTCATGGATTGTATCTCATGAATGGATAATTTTTGTGCAGGTTCTCTTGAGTATCACAGATTCTGAATTAGGTCTTCTAGATAAAGTTGAGGATGTAGAATATGAGAAGAGCACTGTTAATGCTTATCTGTAGTAAGTACTCTTTAATCACTGTTGCATTTTTTCAGTTACGTATGTCTTAGACAAAACCTTCAAGTATTTCTTAGGAAATGAGAATAAAAAAACTTAGGAAATGACTATGTTTAGTTACTTACATATCCTTTCTCATTCTTTATAAACTGCAGACGATGATATGCTTGCTTGTCGAAGAATTGCGAGTGTAGAATTTTATACTTGTATGTTTTGATACACAAATGTTGTGGTGTGGAGATGGGTAACAATAGTGTATTGTAGAGAATTCTTGTATGTTGTGAATGTTTTGCTGAAAAGCTTGCAGCTGAACTCTGTTTAAAAAAGTAGGTACTGTTGCAGGTACCCTCATTTTGACCAGACCAAAATTGACCTGGAACTATTTTTTTGATGTTACAAAAATTTCGCAACTGTGCATTCTGTTGCTAATTTTATACCGGAACTATTATAGCTGGTTCGGATAACATTGTCCGTTTTTTAAGAAATCTGGGTAAAAATTTCGTAACTGTTTAAAATGTTGCTAGGTATCATACAGTTTTAAGAGTTGCAACAGTCTCGAATTGCGAATCAGCTGGTCGCAAAAGTTTAAATCTGTTACGAAATTTTGGCGTCGCAACAGATTCTAACTATTGCGACCGAAACTTTGCAACGGAAATGTAGCCGTTGCGAAAAACTGTAACATTGACTTTCGTAACAGAGCAAAACTGTTGCGACCCCGTTTTGCACCTGCCAGTTACTGTTGCTAAACGTTAAATTTGGTGTAGTGTAATATCTTTCAACTGTTAGATCGAATTTAGCTTGTTACATACAAATGAAAAGTGACTTCATTTATACATGGGTAACCGTACCTAAACGTGTACACCTTGTCGGCTCAACAATGGTTAACCGAAGTTATCCATATGAACACTTTCATATCAACCTTGTTCATCTTAACCATAACTAGTTCAAATGACTCAAATGAAACTAGTTCTAGAGTTTTTCAATTGTTTATATTCTCATAGGAGTATACAAGACGCAATTGAAGCAAAATCGGTTTTGATTCACTCGAATCAATTCATGAACATTATAGCCATGGTTGGCAAAAGATTGCATTCCTTAATATATAAATGTATTAGTTCATTAACAAACCGATTTTAGAACATAACCTACTCAAGTATGTAAACGGGTACGCATACCTAAGTGGTCGAACTAAGTTAGGGTTCGCCAGTATGCGAACGGGTACGTATACCTTCCAAATTCAGTTGAATTTTCGGATATGAACTTTACGCCAGTACGCATACGGGTATGCATACAAAGTTCCCGGACTTTCATTAACCAACCAGTACGCATACGGGTATGCATACTATGGTTCCCAGACTTGGAATAACTTGTAGCAGTTAGCATACAAGTACACATACTATGTTATATCCAATCATGGTTAATAGTTCTAAACTCCCATTTCAATGATTGAAACATTCTTAGAAGACGACAATAGCTGCCTCACACAAACTATTAGCTTCGAAGTAATTTTCAAGTGATCGAATGATCAATACGAAACATTCTGAGTCTACATCAAATGATTGTCTCACACAAATCATGTAAGATGTTACCAACCGATTTTCACGTGATCATATTTTGACTTTCTTCAAGAATATAAGATAAACTTGGTTACAACGAAAACTTACCAACACATATTTCGAGAAATATGTAAGCGAGTTAAACTCAGCTCGAAATATCAAATGTTTATAATCGAAGTCTATATAGCTATACGACTTTTATCTTAAATAGGAGATAGAGTAGATAGACTTTTGAGTAACAGATGAGTTCAAGTCTCCACATACCTTTTGTTGATGAAGTTCCATAAGCTCCCCTTAGTAGTTCTTCTTCTTCAATCGATGAACGCCGTGAAGTCTAATGCTCAACTACACTTTCTATCCTAATCCAAGACTAAGATATAAGTAGACTAGAAATCAAGACTTATAGTTTTGGCAACTAAACTTGAAAAAAAAGCTTGAGATAGAAACGCTTGAGCTAGCAACGCTTGCGAGTTCGACCGAGCAGTGCTCTAACAATCTCCCCCTTTGTCAATTTTAATGACAAAACTATCAATACATATGGATTACAAAATAAATAAACTTTGTACCTTTTCATCCAAATGCTTGATTTCCTTGGTTCTTCAACATTACTCGAAATCTTCGTCACTTCCAAGTTCTCCAATGATTCTGAACGTGTTCAACTCAAATCATAGTTGTAGAAGATCCGTAGTTATAATAATATAAAAAACAAGATATTTTTGTCTTGTTATATATATAATGTCATAGTATTATTACACAACATCAAAGTCCAATTGTGTCATAACTTTGAAAACAATACTATGGTGATATGTATGACTCCCTTTAGTCAATACTTCATATTACATGAAAACCACTCCCCCTTACATAATGATCCATAAACTATATGTATTTGTAGTGTGAACTACACATTAATTCTCCCCCTTTTTGTCAATATAAATTAGGGAAATGTATAAAACAGTTCCACTATTAAGACCCGATTTGCAAATTAGTCATACTGTTACAATCAATTAACAAAACAGTCCTACTTTCGTCAACTGTTCGGTTAAGTCAGGTGGTCCCACCAAATCAGAGTTAAATGGATGGGTAGATTTACCTTCCTACCCTTAACCTAACTACACTAGATCTATAATCATATATCTTTTGAAGATTAATCTCGAGGATCCTTTAGACGGACACGATTATTCCGGTTGGGTGAAATTAGGTTTCTGTCCTGATCCTAACTATAATAGATCTGTACCACAGATCGTATTTAAGTTGTCTCGAGGATTATTCAGATAGAAAAGATTAGTCCCAATTAAATCTATAACAGTTTAGGGTTCTCTTCCCCTTTTCATTATCTACCGCCTCTCTCTATGTTACTGTTCTCTAAAGCTCTTTAAAAAATGGCGATTGACTGAAGAACTCGATATTTCGAGTCAGTTTCATCGTAAATTGATCCTTCTAAGATTACATAGTTCATTTGTATGATCTTATTTAACTTCAATGGCGTTTTAGTGAAGATTTTCGAGTCAAAACGTTGGTTTTCAAACAAGAGAAACAAGAGATTGGGTTTTTCTGCAGTTGGTGATTGATTGAGAGCTAAGTGCAGAGAGAATTTGAAGTTAGGGTTGTGATATGATGCTAACTGAATTGAGACAAAGATGGAGATAGTGATTGAAGTCAGATCGAGAAGAAGATGGTAGAGAAATTGATGTCCGTGGTAAGATGATTGATGGGTTGTTATGAATTAAGGGTCTGAGTCTTGTGTTTTTTTTTTTTTTTTTTTTGACATGAGAGTCTGGTGTTGTTGATTGATACTGCACCTGTAATTTCAATTTGGGGATTGTGTTAAAGAAATCTAATTTCAATTTCGGGATTTTCAGAACCCCTAGTTTCTTACTGATAGGGAAAAATTGATTCATCTGAAATGGTGTTTAGTATATATGATAGTTAGGTATTTTGTGTCGAAATGTGTTGCATGATAGTTAAGGTATCAGGTTAATATTGTTTTGATTATAATACATGAACATCAAAATTTACAATGTTAAATTGGTTGTTTGTTTTTGTTCTGCTGTTCTTAATGAGTGTGATGATGAAAAACTATATTGGTTGACAATGAGTTTTGTATTTAATTTGGTAGTTTTGAAGATGTTGATGGAGCTGGATATGGACCAAGCTGTTAGGTTCTGTTGCTGCTGCTGTGGTGGTCGGTAATGTGACCAAATGGTTTTGTTGGTTTAAGATGTTGCAGCTGGGTTGCTGCTGAAGACGAGTACAGTGGATTGTTAGTTGAAGAAGTCCATCAAAAATTTGGTTAATGAATACAGCAAATTATCTATCTTATATGAAATGTTTGAATTTGAGAGTAATGTTAAATTTTTGTTGTATCGCAAATTATTTATCTTATATATTAATTTCTCCCAACTTCCTTTGCAGGTTTCAAAGACCTCAAGGTGCAGTATCATCTTCCATGCTAGGTCTAGAGGCAGTCAATGGTAGCCTGGATGACTTCAGTTTCGAAGATTTCCATTGCCTAAATGAATGGTAAGGGCATCCAATCATGATATTCCATTCTACTTTTTAGGATTCTACATTATCATTATTCATCAACAACTATGATTATTGAGTTTCCTTGAGGAGAGTTTACTGAATCTCCTAAGCTACGTGTGATCTTTAAGTGCTTTTTTACACCTTACCAGCCCTTGTTGGCAGCTGCTATAAATATTAGTTAACCGAAATTACTGATATAATGCTATTGCAACTTATATTCTACCAAAGGTTCTTATTCATGTTATATTTTTGTAGATCCACATGAGTTTGAAACTTAAAGGGAAGTTTACATGCATCATGGGTTGTTCACAGAAAAAGGAATTTGAGAAGGAGATGAGACTGGTAGTGTTGATGCGATGGGTTGTTGTTGAAGAAGAAGTTTTTACTGCAGTGGATGTGTGCGGTTTTAGATGGCTCAAATGTTGTGGTTTGAGAATGTGCAGGGGATTGAAACTGCAAGGAAGGAAATTATGGAGCTGACTTGAATCTGGTGATGGAGTTGAAATACAGCTGAAGGTGGAGCAAGATGAATGGGTTCTGGACAGGGTTTGATGGAATTGATTTGATGTTGTTGGTGATTGAAGTTAGCTGCACTAGTGATGTCTGAAACAGATATGAATAGTTATTGTAGTTGCAGCTAAAAGCATTTCAGGTGTTGAGCTGAAGCTGGTGGTAGTATGTAGAGATGAGTGATGTGTTGTAGTTGAGGACAAGAACAAGGTCTGGATTGCAGTGGTGTGATGATTGTAGCTGAGTTGAAGTCTTAATGCATCTAAGCTTGATGTTGCTATGAGGTGGAAGTGTTGTTTTAGTGAGATGCGGTATGTTTGAAATGGATGTGCTGTTTACTGGTATATGGAAGAGAGATATAGAGCAGCAGATTTTCTTAAGTGTGCCACGTCAGCGAGATGTCCACCCCGTCAGCCATGGGTTAACTGCGGTTAACATTTTCTTAACATTTGCTTGAGTTAAGAGCGAGGGCATTTTGGGGACAGTTAACCCCGTTTTCTTGAAAAACTATTACGTCGCCCAATGTATGATCATTTTGTAAGCAAATTTCAAAAGTATGATCATTTTGTAATTGAATTACAAAAAGTATGACCATTTTGTAAATGTATGATCATTTTGTAAGCAAATTTCAAAAGTATGATCATTTTGTAACTGAATTACAGAAAGTATGACCATTTTGAAAATGGACCTATAAATTGGCAAAGGTACGAAAACTAATGGGATCATAATTGAAATTCTCACAGAGATACTTCATGACTAAAAGAGAACATATCAATTTTGGTTCGATGATTTCACATAGTCGGAACTTAGTGTATTCATCAAGGAGTTTAAAAAGATACAAGATAACTCTTACAATATTCCACAGATGCACTCCCCATAAAGATTTGACAATTAAATACAAGTTCAAATAAGAACTCTCCCCCATAAAATGTCATTCCCGAGAGAACAACAAGAGCGACCTTACTTTTGCAAGAAAAGAAGGATTTATTTGGACATTAACAAATTACATGAACCATGAATTTGTATCCTGAAAACTCAATTAAATTAACCACAAGATAATCCATGAATAATTTAATCGTCAATGCTCAACATAAGAAAACTTACGGAGCCGCACAGTACTTTCACATAGAAGTAGATTAGAGAAAGATCAATACTGCGGAATATACAAAGATTCATTATATTTTCATCAACATTTGCATAATGATATCATAGACTTAATCGTTTTTATCAAAAGTTCATTTTAATTTCCATCAATATTTGCATAAAGACATATAATAGACTTAACTTTTGACATATATGGGACAATCATAGTTCTCGGATGTAAACACACATATCCCTTATCATTATTTGAAATATATAATGATTAATACTGCAAAAATCATCTTCCAAAAACTACAAATGAGTTTAGAAGATAAGTACTCCAAGAATCCAAGTGCCCAATTCCAAGAGAAGTGTAACAAGTGCGACGAAACGGAGAACAACACTCAAAAACAAGAGACGGGACAAAGACCAAACTTAACTCATCCAAATTCAAGAATTCTGATCTCCATTTTGAAGATAATTCAAAGAGGAAGAAAATTCAAAAATAATAAGGTCATTCCGAGTTCGGACGAAGAATTTACGGCCAAAACAATAGTTTACCTAAAATCGTCATCTACAGGCCAGTATGCATACCGGTTTGCAAACGAAATTTCGTGACCTGGAGCAGTATGCAAACGGGTTTGCGAACTAAAATCCCTGGATTTTGATTTTAGATGATGGTATGCATACCTGTTATGTGTACCATGAAGTCCAAACATCCCGAACTAATATTTTCAAATCTAAACATTTAAGAACCTTAAAAACAGATCAAGTTAGGTAGAAATGAACGATAAGCAAGGTACATGGATCATTATAAGTACTCTAAGCAATTAATAAAAATATAAATCTTGCTCAAGTTTATAAACTTTATAGTCTAACCTAAATAAAGTTGACTTTAGTATTTAATCAAGCGACTCTATATGAGTTTTGATACTAAAATACGACAACCAACTTGACATACTAACACTTGGTGAGTTCAACTGAGCTATGATATAATACTGGTTATTAGAACATACATCTCATATTTTCGTATATCTAGGTTAAGCTCTTAACTCTTGCAAAAGTGGAGTAAACTATTTTGAGAATTGTAGTATTGATCCCTCCACGATTACACTTTTGTAACTATACTGCTACATGATTCCATTTCTAGTAATATACTTACTTCCTTTATTGCATAACCACCAGGGAATAAATGGTGAACTATAATATCTAGATTCATACATGGCTAGAGAAGTTATAATTCTTCTATTGAGTCATATCGCATCAATTGTTCTCTTGTTTGTAACTGGCGTAGAGAATAGTTTTTGTCGATGATATTTTTCTCACGAAAACCTTTTATCTTAGTGCCTCTAACATTAAGATCGATATTTTTAACTTCTTTGTTCGTAACTGGCGAGAAGAGAGAAAAATATTTCGATATAAATCTACTTTGTTCATAACTGGCGAGTAAATTTATTAATGTCCAAGAAAATTCTTCTCTTGTGGTTAGAATAAAGGTCGCTCATGTTTTTCTTTCGGGAATGACATCAAATGGGTAAGAGTTCGTTTGAACTTATGCTTAAACGTAATATCTTTGTGGGGATACCTGATGTGGAATTATATGAGATGCTTGTACCCATATATCTCCTTGATGAAGTTGCCGAGCTTCTTGCTGAAATCTTCTAAACTAAAATCCTGTATGTGTTTATTAGTACTGAATACTATTTTGTTTAATTCATTATGATCTCTATTTTCTCCTTTTCCAATTTTGTTGACAAAAAGGGAGAGAATTATTGAGTAGTATCTTACTACAACATATGGATTTTCGGAGCATCTGTAAGGGGGGTGGAATATTATTGCAAAATATGTAAGTATTGACTAAGGGGAGAACATATCACCGTAGTATTTCTTCAACATTGAGGTGTAATTGAACTTTGAGGAAGGTATCAATACTATGTTTCTGTATAACAACCAATGAGTAGAGTGATTTTTTCATTCTAACAAAGAAATTTTTGAGTATTCTCATTTGTTGTTATCGCTACGGTACTTTAACAATAAAGGTGTTGAGAGAACACATGCAGAACCATAGAAGAACTTGAAGTACGAAGTGTTAGAGCACTGCTCGGTCGAACTCGCAAGCGTTGCTATCTCAAGCTTGTTTTTCAATGTTAGTGATCAAAACTATAAGTCTTGATTTCTACTCTACTTATAGTGATGTCTCGGACTAGGATAGATTGTGTAGTTGAGCATTAGACTTCACGGCGTTCATCAATTGAAGACGAAGAACTACTAAGGATAGCTTGTGGAACGTAATCAACAAAAGGTATGTGGAGACTAAAACTCATCTATCACTTGGAAAGTCTATTTCTACTCTATCTCCTATATTGAGACAATGTCGTATTACTATATAGTATTAGATTATGGACATTTGATATTTCGAGCTGAGTTTAACTCGCTTACATATTTCTCTAAATATGTGTTGGTAAGCTTTCTCTTCAACCAAGTTCATCTTATATTCTTGACGAAAGTCAAAATATGATCATGTGAAAATCGCCGAGTAACATCTTACATGGTTTGTGTGATACAATCATTTGGTGTAGACTTGGAATGTTTCGTTATAATTATTTAAATAACTTGAAAATTTCTTTGATGCTAATAGTTCGTGAATAACAGCTACTGTCATCCTCTAAGAAAATTTCAATGATTGAAATAGAGTTTAGAACACTTAACCACCATTGGATTATAAACTTAGTATGCATTCTTGCATGTATGTAATCCATGACCGGAGCTATAGTATGCATACCCATATACGTAACTGTTAGTTGTGAAATTCCGAGTACCTAAGTACACATATCCGTACGCGTACTGGTGAAGGGTTTGGGTCCGGAAATTTTTGTTGTGTTTGGAAATATGCGTACCCGTTTACATACTGGCGAACCCAAACTCAGGCCGACTACTTTAAGTATGCGTACCCGTTTGCATACTTGAGTGGTTAAAGTTATAAATCAGTTTGTTCATGAACTAAAATATTTATATAATAAGGAATGAATTCTTTGCAAACTGTGGCTATAATAATCATGAATTGATTCGAGTGAATCAAACCGATTTTGCTTCAATTGTGTTCTTGTATACTTCTATGAGAATATGGAAATTGAACAACTCTTTAACTAGTTTCGTTTGAGTCATTTGAACTAGTTGTGGTTAAGATGAATAAGGTTGATATGAGAGTGTTCATATAGCTAACTTCGGTTAACTACTGCTGAGCCAACATAGTGTACATGTTTAGGTACGGTTACTTAAACCTAAACGAAGGTAAATTTTGTTTGTGTATAAAAAGCTAAGTTCGATCTAACGGTTGAAACATATTAGCTTGAATCTAATCAAGTTTTCATCTAACGGTGAATATTGAATGCTTTGTTACTAAGGAAACTAAGATTGAAAACCCTGATTTGAAAACTATATAAGGGAGAACTCTAGCAGTTGGGAAACCTAATCCCCACACCTCATGTGTGATACTAGTTGCGATTAGAGTCGATTCTCCTTTAACCTTAGGTTTTTCACGGAACCCTATAGGTTAACGACTTAAAAACTTCATTGGGATTGTGAAGCCAAAGACAACTATTTTCTATGTAGTTGCTTGTTCTTATCTTGCCCTGTTCTATCGGATTGAGTATTATCTTCTCTAAGATTTGCTAGAGATTGATTCTCCGACAGGAAAGATAAAAAATAGTCAAAAACATCTTCATCTCATCGTTTGTGATTCCACAATATCTTGTTTCGCTACCATACGATTAAGATTATTGTGAGGTGATTGATAATACTAGGCTGTTCTTCGAGAATATAAGTCCGGTTTATCAAATGGTTCATGTGCACCTTGATTTATCAAAAGACGAAACAAAACTCATAGGTATTTCTGTGGGAGACAGATTTATCTATTCCAATAGACTTTTTTGTGTGAGACAGATTTGTTTATCAAGTCTTAGACTTTGGACGTATCAACTCTTGGTTGTGGGTGAGATCAGCTAAAGGAATCAAGTGCGTAGAATCCTGCTGGGGTTCAGAGACTTAAGGAGTGCAACTGTACCTTGATCAGTGTGAGATTGATTAGGGCTGAACTATATTCCAGCTCGAAGTTCATTGATAGTAGGATAGTGTCTGTAATGGCTTAATACAGTGTGATGTTCAAAGATGGACTAGGTCCCGGTGTTTTTCTGCATTTGCGGTTTTCCTCGTTAACAAAATTCTGGTGTCTGTGTTATTTCTTTTTCGTATTATATTTTGTTATATGATAGAAATATCACAGGTTGTGCGTTAAGATCAATTAATTAGATAACCTTTGGTTGTTGATATAAATTGATTGACACTTGAACATTAGTCTTTGGTACCGTTCAAGTTATTTCTCTTATTCAATCCGGCTCGCAAATTCCTATTTGCTGATTGCAGATTGAGTTGAGAAATTGAGATATAAAATCTTTGATATACTTTTCTCTAGATTGAGTCTGACTGTCTAGTTGATTCTCTTGAAAGTATATTGGAGTTTGTCTATTCAGATCGCGGAACGAAATATTGGGTGTGGTTGTTAGACCCTCGCTTTTTCAATTGGTATCAGAGCAGGCAAACATTATAAACCTAATAAGTTTGTGTTTGACCGATCACTAAAGTCTATTCCTATGGGAAATTTCTTTGGGAAACTCGCTCCAGGCATCTATAACGCACGCCAGAGTTCCTCAAAGATTGTTCAGGGCGTATTATCTATTAGACCTCTGGTCTCTCATGATAATCTTGTTCCATCTAAGACCTTGGAAAACTTAGATGATGAGGAACAGTCTAAACAAAAAATTAAAAGTTCTTCTAAGAAAAATCGTTCGAGAAAACGTGGTCAACGCTCAAAGGTATGAAATCTCACTAGATTTACTCTTAATATTTTTGAGGAATACTATCGTGATGGGTCAATTGCCAAAGATCTATTTAGAGCTTTTGAAAGCGTTTTTAAATTCTTAGAAAAACTTCGTTCGATTGAGGAAAAGAATCGTTCTGATAAAAGTTCTATACATGTCAAATGATGTAATCATGATGTACGAACTATGCTTACTACCAACTTATGTGAAAAATTTGGTGAGTTCGATTCCTTGGTGAGTTCTATGTAGGTTCTAATTGTCAGAAAAAGTCATTCCTTGGTCATAAGAAAAATATTTCAAAAATTTATATTAACCCTGAGTATCATCATTACTATGATTATACTTCTGGTACATCTCATAAATATCAACCGGAAAAGTTGCATGAGAATCTCTCTGCATATCTTGCCACTTGGTAACAAGCTTGGATCTACCCCATCTGTATATAACTTGAAATGAGGAAAGTAACAAGTTGATTATTTTTCTGTTTGGGTTAAGTAATAATCTTTTTCTTTAACAAGTTTCTTTTCCAGGGATATTTAAAGTGATGTAGTTTTTCTACTATCCTTTAACTACACTGTACGAATCATTCTAGTGTGAGAACCTTGGGTGTTGAATGATTTGAGAAATCCTACTTTTCTTTTGTCGGTTGCGGTTCATGAACGAATCCGAGCCTAAATTGTGGGTTTATAAGAAGCTTGGTACGCGTACCTTTCTTCTTCCTTCTCTTGTCCGCGTACGTGAACGTTTATAGGGTTCATGTTTTATCTCCATTAAAAGTCATTCTTGGAGATTCATAAGTAAATAAGGGTTTTATTCATCATCAAGGAGAAAATCAAGTAATTTCTTCCTTCTCCTCGTACTCTCAATTATAGGTCTCATGGGAAATTTCAAGGTTTCAAAGAAGGTTTCAAAAACTGTGAATTCATCAACTTCTAGCATGACTTTTCCTCAAAATCAAGACTCTGTTAGAATTAGATTTGTCAATGATTCTAGTAGTATGATCTTTGAAAGTACTTCTTCTAGTGATTTTATTCTAGAAATGAAGTTGGATATGATTAGTGGTCATAAAGAAGATTTGGTTTGTTTTGAGAAATTTAATCTTGGAAACATCTTTAATGGTCTTGGTGAAGGTTTTGATACTCTCACAAGAATATTCTACGCTAACATCCATGATGTTAATCTTGATGACATGGAATTCAAGACCATGATAAATAGATAAAGGATTCTTGTTAATAGAGAGTTGATTTCAAGGATTACCAAAATTCGTTTGGGTAATTTTCGCCTTCCTAGGCCAAGTGATGAAAGACCATCATATGAAACCATCTCGCATGGTCTTTGTGGAAAGAGTGTTAATTGGAATGAAGGAAAATTTCATACTAATTATCTTAGTCTTGCCTTGATGTCATTTGGAAAACTTGGTATATCTAATCTTTGTCCCTCCATAATTGAGAATTCTCGATGGAGCCGTGAGTTTGCGGAGTTGGTCTATTTTCTTGAATTGGGTACTCCATGTCTCGACATTTGTGGATTTATTATTCCTCAAATGCTTTCGATGACGTCTTCCAACAAGAAGTTAGGCTATCCTTGTTTGATTGAGCGAATTTGTCACACTTATTTCATTGTTCCTATTGGCAACTCAATTGGAACTCCCAAGCTTGTTCGACCTTGTACTTTCAAACGTATGAAGGAGAATGCTTGCAAGAGACAAAGATGTGATATCCTTGACGGTTCTCATGATCCTACCACCTTGAATATTCTCCATCAAATTATCAAGGGTGTGTGTAAGATTAATTCGAAGGTAAAATGTGTGCAAGAACAACTTAGTGTGATTGCTACCAAATTTTCCGAAATCAAGGATGATATGGATAAGATTCAAGCCTCTTTGATGATCTCCGATGGTGAAGATGATGATTAATTTCTCTTGTCTTATTTATTTTGTCTAGGAAACTTCTTATGAGAATTTATTCTTGTATTTTTAAGAAGGATAACTAGGGTTTGGATAGCCATTATTGTGAGTACACATAGTTATTGCCAACGTTTTTCATCTTGCAAAGTTTTTAGATTTATTTATTTAAATTATAAAGTTTATTTGGAAGATGATTTTGCAGTATTAATCTTTATGGTTTTATATATTGCAAATTGTTATGGGATATGTTTTTTATGTCTGTGAACCTTGACTGTCCCATATTTACTTAAAAGTTAACTCTATTATATGTCGGTATGAAAATATTGATAAAAGATAGAATGAACTTTTGACTACAAAAGTTAAGCCTATTATGTCATTTTGCAAATATTGATGGGAGATAGGATGAACCTTTGTTTACGAAGATTAAGTCTATTATATGTCATTGTGCAAATAGTGATGAAAAATAGAATCAATCTTTGATTATTCCGTTGTATGGGTCTTTCCCTGATCCACATCTTTGTGTATGTGATGTGCGGCTCCATAAGTTCTCTTATGTGAGAATTTCCGATTAAACTAATCATGGGTTCTCTTGTGGTTAATTTGATTGAGTTTTTGGATACAAATTCATGTTTCATGTGATTTGTTAATGTCCAAATAAATCCTTCTTTTCTTGTAAAAGCAAGGTCGCTCTTGTTGTTCGTTCGGGAATGACATTTTATTGGGGGGGGGGGGGGGGGTGAGTTCTTAATTGAACTTGTGCTTAATTGACAAATCTTTGTGGGGAGTGCGGCTGTGGAATATTTTAGGAATTTTCTTGTATATTTATAAACTCCTTGATGAATACACTAAGTTTCGACTATGTGAAATCATCGAAACAAGTTGGTATGTTGTTCTCTTTTGGTCATGAAGTATCTCTATGAAAATTTCATGAGGATCCCACTAGTTTTCGTACCTTTGCCAATTTATATTGACAAAAAGGGGGAGAATTAATGTGTAGTTCACACTACAAATACATATGGTTTACGGATCATTATGTAGGGGGGGGGGGGTGGTGGTTTTCATTGTGATATGAAGTATTGACTAAGGGGGAGTGATACATATCACCATTGTATTGTTGTCAAAGTTGTGATACAATTGGACTCTGATATTGTGTAGTAATACTATGACACTGTATAACAATGAATGAGAGCAATTTTTTTCTCATTGTTATAGCTACGGATCTTCAACAACTATGATGCTGAGTTGAACACATTTAGAATCATTGGAGTACTTGGAAGTGACGAAGATTTCGAGTAATGTTGAAGAACCAAGGAATCAAGCATTTGGATGAGAAGCTACAAAGTTTATTTATTTTGTAATCCATATGTATTGATAGTTCATTAAAATTGACAAAGGGGGAGATTGTTAGAGCACTGCTCGGTCGAACTCGCAAGCGTTGATATCTCAAGATTTTTTGTGAATGTTAATGATCAAAGTATAAGTCTTGATTTCTAGTTGAAAATGCGGGGGTACAACAACCACACCCAACAATTCGTTTGGCAATATGAGAGGACTTACTCCAATATAATTTATAGAGAATCAACTAGACAGTCAGACTCAATATAGATTAAAGTATATCAAAGAGTTTAATATCTCTATCTCTTAATTCAATCCGTAATCAGCAAATAGAAATCTGCGAGCCTGATTGAATATAAGAGGAATTACTTGAACGGTAACAAATACCAATGTTCAAGTGTCAATCAATGTAAATAAACAACCAAAGGTTGGATATTCTAATTGATTGATCTTAACGCACAACCTGTGATATTTCAATTATATAACAAAACGTAATGCGGAAAAGAAATAACACAGACACCAGAATTTTCTTAACGAGGAAACTGCAAATACAGAAAAATCCCGGGACCTAGTCCAGATTGAACACCATACTGTATTAAGCCACTACAGACACTAGCCTACTACCAATTAACTTCGGACTGGACTGTAGTTGAACCCTAACTAATCTCACACTGATTCAAGGTACAGTTGCGCTCCTAAAGTCTCTGATCCCAGAAGGATACTACGCACTTGATTCCCTTAGCTGATCTCACATACAACTGAGAGTTGCTACGACCCAAAGTCGAAGACTTGATAGACAAATCTGTCTCACACAGAAAAGTCTATTTGATTGAATAAATCTGTCTCCCACAGAAATACCCAAGAGTTTTTGTTTCGTCTTTTGATAAATCAAGGTGAACATGAACCAATTGATAAACCGGATTTATATTCCCGAAGAACAACCTAGTATTATCAATCACCTCACAATAAACCTAATCGACTAGTAAAACAAGTTATTGCGGAATCACAAACGATGAGACGAAGTTTGTTTGTGATTACTTTTCTATCTTGCCTATCAGAGACATAAAATCTCGAGCCAATTATTTCAATTTCACTCAAGACAATAGAAATAACAAGATCAGATCACGCAACTACAAAGATAATAGTTGGGCCTGGCTTCACAATCCCAATGAAGTCTTCAAGTCGTTAACCTACAGGGTATTGAGACGAAACCTAAGGTTAAAGGAGAATCGACTCTAGTTATGCAACTAGTAATACACATGAGGTGTGGGGATTACCTTTCCCAGTTGCTAGAGTTCTCCTTTATATAGTTTTCAAATCAGGGTTTACAATCCAAGTTACCTTGGTAACAAAGCATTCATTATTCACCGTTAGATGAAAAAACTGATTCAACCAAGCTAATATTTCAACTGTTAGATCGAACTTAGCTTGTTACAGACAAATGAAATGTACCTTCATTAGGGTTTATGTAGCCGTACGTAAACGTGTACACCATGTTGGTTCACAAATAGTTAACCGAGGTTATCCATATGATTACTCTCATATCAACCTTATTCATCTTAACCATAACTAGTTCAAATGACTCAATTGAAACTAGTTAAGAGTTGTTCAATTGTTTAGAAACAAAATTGAAATCAAATCGGTTTGATTCACTTGAATCAATCATGAACATTATAGCCACGGTTTGGAAAGATTGCATTCCTTATGATTTAAATGTTTAAGTTCATGGATTTGACCGATTTGACAAAGTGACCAGCTTAAGTATGCGTATTTAAGCAACCGGTTTTGAGTTTGTGAAGTTTCCAAACTCAGTAGAAATTTTCGGTTCAAAAAATTCTCCAGTATGCCTACGGGTACGCATACTTAAGGTGACTGGTTTGTGAGTTTTTCCAAAACCAAACTCAGCAGAAATTCTCGGTTTGAGAACTTCCACCAGTATGCGTACGGGTACGCATACTTTACCAGTCTCCTTCACCAAATCTGTATACACACATATGCATACTCTTGGCTTCCGGTTTATGGACTTACACACTAATGTGCGAACACACTATATATGCTTATATCCAAAGATGGTTACATCATCAAATCTTTATTTCAATTATTGAAACATTCTTCTATAATGTTAATACCCGTTTTCACACACTATAAACATCAAAGCAATTTTCAAGATATTGAAATAATCATTATTGAAGCCTTCCAAGTCTTACACCAAATGATTGTATCACACAAACCATGTAAGATGTTACTCGGAAATTTTCTCATGATATAAGATGAACTTGGTAGAAACAAAAGCTTACCAACACATATTTCGAGAAATATGTAAGCGAGATATACTCAGATCGAAATCTCAAATGTGTATAGAGAAAACTATATCGTAACACGACTTATGTCTCAATATAGGAGATAGTAGAAATAGACTTTCCAAGTGATAGATAAGTTCAAGTCTCCACATACCTTTTGTCGAAGAACTTCCACAAGCTCCCCTTAGTAGTTCTTCGTCTTTAAGAGATGAACGTCGAGAGAGTTAAGCTCAACTGCACTATCTATGTCCTAGTCCGAGACATCTACAAATAGGCTAGAAATCAAGACTTATAGTTTTGATCACTAACATTGACAAACATGCTTGAGATAGCAATGCATGCGAGTTTGACCGAGAATGATCTAACAATCTCCCTCTTTGTCAATTTTAGTGACAAAACTATCAATACATATGGATTACAAAAAAAAAAGATAAAAAAAAGAAGCTTTTTATCCACATGCTTGATCTCCTTGGCATCTTCAACGCGACTCGAAATCTTCGTCACTTCCAAGTACTCCATGATCCTAAAGGTTGTAAGTTCAGCATCACAGTTGTTGAAGATCCGTAGCTATAACAATGAGAAAACAAAATATTCTCGATCATTGTTATACAGTGTCATAATATTATTATACAACATCAAAGTTCAACTGTATCACAACTTTGACAATAAAACTATGGTGATATGCATCACTCCCCTTAGTCAATACATATCTCAACATGAAAACCACTCCCCCTTACATAATGATCCTTAAACCATATGTATTTGTAGTGTGAACTACAAATTAATTCTCCCCCTTTTTGTCAACAAAATTGGCAAAGGTACGAAAATTAGTGGGATCCTAATGAAATTTCCACGGAGATACATCATGACCAATAGGTGTATTAACATACCAACAAATTTAGATGCAATCATAAAGCCGAAGCTAAATGCATTCATCAAGGATTTAATGAAGATACAAGATAACCCCTAAAAATTCCACAACCGCACTCCCCACAAAGATTTGGAAATTAAGCACAAGTTCAAAATGAACTCTCCCCCATAAAATGTCATCCCCGAAGGAACAACAAAGGCGACATTGCTTTCACAAGAAAAAAAGGATTTCTTTTGGACAAAAAAATCACATGAAAACATGAATTTGTATCCATAAAATTCAATTGAAATAACCACAGGGAAACCCATAGTTAGTTCAATCAAACAATAACAACCAAATTAACCACAAGAGAACCCATGATTAATTTAATTGGAATACACAACCAAATTAATCAAAAAATGATCAATTTAATTGGTCATGCTCGACATAGGCGAACTTACGGAGCAAAAACTAAATAACCAAAAGAGAATGATTAATTTAGTTGATCATATTCGACATAGGGAACCTCATGGAGCAACTACTAAGTTAATCATAAGAAAATAATCAACTCAGTCGATTGTGCTCAACATAAGAAACCTTATGGAACAACACAGTATATGCACAAAGATTTTGGATCGGAGATCGACCAAATACCACGGAATAGACAAGGATTCATTCTATTTTGCATCACTATTTTCACAATGACATATAATAGACTTAATCCTTGTAAAAAAAAAGTTTTATCCTATCTTCCATAAAAAAACATGACATAAAAGGCTTTAACTTTTACAATGCCAAAAGTTCATTCTATCTTCCATCAATACATTCATATCGACATAATAGATATAACTTTTGAACAAGTATGGGACAATCACAGTTTCACGAACGTAAACAACATACCCCATAAAAATTTGCAATATATAAAATCATAAAGATTAAAATTGCAAAAATCATCTTCCAAAGAATACTTTAGAATTTAAATAAATAAATCTAAAAACAATGAAGATGAAAATCGTTGGATATAGCTATGTGTACTCACAATAATGGCTATTCCAAACCCTAGTTGTTCTTCTAAAAACAAAAAGAAGATTTAATAGACATTGAGACCTCTGAAGAATTCTTTATCGTCCCCGAACTTCTTGTCATCAACAGCCATAGGTACGTAGGGTTAATGGAGAAAGGAGTCAATTCCAACAAACCTTCTAGGCTGATGATGTCAAACCAGGGCCTTCTGAATTTCGAGAGTTATCATAACAAAAGCCTTTATTTGCTTAATCTCCTTCCTTGCTTCTTTCAACTCTTCAAGAACATCAGAAAACTTCTGAGAATTTGAAGGAAGATCTCTTGGCTTCCTCACATTCCTTCTTTTTCTTTTCAAAGTCGGAGGCAGCAGATATTTTTCTTTTTCCTTTATGATTGATGGCTTAACAATCATATTAACATATTTTCCATCAGAAACTCATGATGCTTGGAGTCTCCATACGTGTATGGGTTTGTGAGACGAAATCACACTATAAACTCAACAGGAAGTCTTAAGATGAAAAGAGTTTCAGAGAAGGAAAAGGGAATGTAGGGTTATGGAACCTTTTAACACCGGTTCACGCATGCATGATTCACGACCCTAAAGAGAGTGAAATAGTCGAGAATAACCCTCTTTTGATAAACAGGGAGGTTCCTTCCAATATCAATTAGATATGAAAGAATTCCAAACCATATAGAAAATCTAAGAAAAGCAAAACAGAAGGATCTTTTTTCTTTTCTTTTTAAGCCTAAGGTATGCAAGATCTTGTCTCTTTTAATTAGGCACATGAGACAAGATGCACAAAAACAACACAATTAATTGTAGTGAACAACAATTTGTCCACCATGACCTTTTTGAAAGGAATTCATAGATCCTTGTCTATTAAGGTGTTTACACCATACTCTTTTCTCTAGTGGTATTGACCTATCTTTGGAAACCAACTTCTTTGAAGAGGATAAAATCTTACATACCTCAGCGGTCTTTTGAATAAGTTTGAGCTTGTTTGCTAGGCGATTTTCTCTTCGTTGAAGTCTCTTGACATGTCTCATCTTGTGTTTATACTTGAAACACTTGGAAAGTTCATGATCCTTAAGTGAAAAATAAGAACATGCCAATGGATATGCTGATTCGAACTCCCGAGATGTGCAAGTTGCTGGGCACAGAGTGGATCCTGAAAAGTTAGACATAGAGTTTCCAACAAAAAGGTTAATTTCTTCTTCCAGATTGATTGAGTTTCTTTCTGAAAGAATATCAAGATTGATGTATGTATTGCTACAGTTATCAAAATCGATATCTTCACAAAGAAGTGCAACACTTGATTTTTCGTCTTCATTGGAATCATAGTGATCATACATTTCATCAAGAGTTGCATCAAGACCTTTGTTTCCAATGTATTTTCTACGATTTGGGTACTCATTTGCAAAATAACCAAAACCTTTACACTTAAATTACTGTGGCATATACTTTTCATCAGCCTCGTCGACATTCCTGTTTTTAGAAGGAACGCGATTGTGAGGTTTAACTGACGACCTAGGTTTGTCGCTTGAAAACTGTTTACTTCTCTTCAATAGAAGATCCCTAAACTGTCTTGTGATCATAGAGACTGATTTGTCAAGATCTTCATCTGATGAATCAGTCTCAGAAAGATTATACTCAGAGACATAAACACTTTTACTTTTGTCGAGTAATTTAGTGTTCTTTTGTGCTTTAAAGGAAACATCCTTTCCGATTTTGGATGTGTGCTCATGATCAAAGATATTTAGATTTCCAATCAACGTGTTTCTGCAAAGAGCATCAAGGTTATTTCCTTCAACGATGGCATGCTTCTTAGAATCGTATCTGAGAATTTTCATCACAATGTCCTTTCAGGAATAGTCTTACCCAATGCAAAAGATGCATTAAAAATTTCAGACACTTTGTGATTAAACTCATCAAATGAATCTTCATCTTCCATACGAAGGTTTTCCCAATCGGAATTAAGGTTTTGAAGCCTAGCTTCCTTTGCACTGGTATTACCTTCGAATACGGTTTCTAAGATATCCCAAGCATCTTTAGACCTAATGCACGTAGTCACATGGTGCTGAAGATCTAGGGTAATGGCATGCATGATGGCATTCAAACCGTCGGAGTTTTTCTTTGCAGCAAGTATCTCGGCAACATTGTATTCACCAATGTTCTTTAGAACGTTTACATTCCCTAATGCCACAACGGGAGCATCATAGCCATTAACAACATAAACCCATGATTGAAAATCATGCGCTTGAAGAAATGCACGCATAACAATTTTCCATCATAAGTAATTAGATCCACCGAAGACTGGTGGTACGTTTATAGATATGGCACCTTTGTCCATATCAGATCGATACAAACACAGACTTATGAGGTCTTTAATATGTTTTCCTGCTCTGATACCAATTGAAAATGCGGGGGTACAACAACCACACCCAACAATTCGTTTGGAAATCTGATAGGACTTACTCCAATACACTTTCTAAAGAATCAACTAGACAGTCAGACTCAATCTAGATTAAAGTATATCAAAGAGTTTAATATCTATATCTCTTAATTTAATCCGCAATCAGCAAATAGAAATCTGCGAGCCTGATTGAATATAAGAGGAATTACTTGAACGGTAACAAATACCAATGTTCAAGTGTCAATCAATGTAAATCAACAAGCAAAGGTTGGATATTCTAATTGATTGATCTTAACGCACAACCTGTGATGTTTCAATTATATAACAAAATATAATGCGGAAAAGAAATAACACAGACACTAGAATTTTGTTAACCAGAAAACTGCAAATGTAGAAAAACTCCGAGACCTAGTCCAGATTGAACAAACACTGTATTAAGCCTCTACATACACTAGCCTACTGCCAATTAACTTCGGACTGGACTGTAGTTGAACCCTAATCAATCTTACACTGATTCAAGGTACAGTTGTGCTCCTTACATCTCTAATCCCAGCAGGATACTACACACTTGATTCCCTTAGCTGATCTCACCCACAACTAAAAGTTGTCATAACCCAAAGTCGAAGACTTGATAGACAAATCTGTCTCACACAGAAAAGTCTATAGGATTGAATAAATCTGTCTCTCACAAAAGTACCCGAGAGTTTTTGTTCCGTCTTTTGATAAATCAAGGTGAACATGAACCAATTGATAAACCAGACTTATATTCCCGAAGAACAACCTAGTATTATCAATCACCTCACAATGAATTTAATCGACTAGCGAAACAAGTTATTGCGGAATCACAAACTATGAGACGAAGTTTTTTTGTGATTAATTTTCTATCTTGCCTACCGAAGATATAAAATATCGATCCCACAATAGAAACAACAAGATCAGATCACGCAACTACAAAGATAATAGTTTGGTCTGGCTTCACAATCCTAATGAAGTCTTCAAGTCGTTAACCTAAAGGGTCTCGAGAAGAGACCTAAGGTCAAAGGAGAATCGACTCTATTTATGCAACTAGTAACACACAGGAGGTGTGTGGATTACCTTTCCAATTTTCTAGAGTTCTTCTTTATATAGTTTTCAAATCAGGGTTTGCAATCAAAGTTACCTTGGTAACAAAGCATTCAATATTCACCGTTAGATGAAAAACCTGATTCAACCAAGCTAATATCTTTCAACCGTTAGATCGAACTTATCTTGTTACACACAAAATAAATGTACCCTCATTTAGGTTTGTTTAGCCGTACTTGAACGTGTACACCATGTTGGTTCACAAATAGTTAACCGAGGTTATCATCTTAACCATAACTAGTTCAAATGACTCAAATGAAACTAGTTAAGAGTTGTTCATAAGTTTTTTAGAAAACACAACTGAAATCAAATCGGTTTGATTCACTTGAATCAATCATGAATATTATAGCCACGGTTTCCAAAGATTGCATTCCTTATGATTTAAATGTTTAATGATAAATATTTCAAAACTCCATTCAATTCTTAAGTCCTCTTTTATCTTTAATTCACTATCAATCATACAAATTCTCAAACATTATTTGTAAACCTTAAGCATAGGTTATCAAGAGATTAAACCAAGCATAACCTATCAAACTGAATAACAAATAATTAAGACAATCATTCAAACAATTTAAAACTCTGCAAAAGCAGCAATTAAGTGAATTATATAATTAAATGAAATAGTTTCCCATTTATGTTGCGTGAATAGCTTCCTTCATTGCCTTGGTTACGAGGGAATTAGCTCATCATAGTATAAATTCTCTCAAAATAATTTATTATGGCTCAAAAATGGTTTACAAATGATGAGAAGAAGAGAAAATGGTGTAAACAGCTAATGTACGACCCACAGGAAGCGTCACACAAAACGATACATATGAAATGCTGTAGTCTTTGGGAAACTACGACCCACACTCCACTGTCGCTGTCACTGTTGAAGAACGACAGTCTCTTACAGTCTATTGTTCTTCGTGTTCATCTTCATGCAGCAGCAGAAACTGAGTTTTGTTAAACTCTGATTTCGTCTTCTCTAGCTCCCAAAACTCTCGACACCTTTCCCAAACTGTTTTGACTTGTATTTATAGTGAATTGGAGCCAAAAATCCGACCATTGATTGCATATATTCTCCATTTAATCCAAATATTCTCGGCTGCCAATAATAACGAAAATTTCCATTTTGAATCCCATGCACGCGTTAACTTTGATCCTACACGCTCCCAAATGTCTTCTCCACGCCTCAACACTCTTCCAACGCTAGTAGGACTCTTCCATGCACACAAGAACTCCATTTTTGCTCGTGTTACAGTGCACGTGCTCTGTTTTGGGCTCAAGGATCATCACACGTTTTCCAGCCACTTCTGATCGAATCCACTGCCCATAATGTGTTCCTCATGCCATATCACATCTTCCTACCAAGTTTGAGCGATTGAATCTCCCTAAAACACCTTCATTTTGTTGATTGAAACTCTAACAGTTGAGAACTTCATTTCCCGCCAAAAAAAAGTTTTTGAATTTAAAGAGATGAAGTGCCCCTAATCGTCTGTGGAGTGTAAATAAGAAATGCCCAACTGAGGTGCCCCTTAGTAATTGGGTTTCCCCTTAACCAAAATGAGAGTCCGAATAACAAATGTCCTCCGGGGATGCCCCGCATAATTTTTCGAGCAGATCTTTCCAAAAATGGTTATTTTCTAAAAATACATAAAAACACAATATTAGTACAAAAATAGAGTTCCAACAATACGGACATTGAGGACAAATTAGACACAAAAATGTGTCTATCAAGTACCCCCAAACTTATTATTTGCTAGTCCTCGAGCAAATCTAATCTAGAAAGTAAAATGACTACACTTAGCACGTGCAGCAAGCCGTTAAACCACTAGGTGGCCCTAGTGGCGGAGTGTTGTCTTCGGAGGGTTTACCAGAGGTGTACCCACAAAACCTTTACTCCAGACCCTAGCTATCTACAACGAACCTTGGAAGGCACTAAAGAATCTCCTTGGTTGGCTTACAATCACTGACTACAGGAGGAAGTACCCTGATGCGAAATTCCAATTGTTGTACACGAGTTTACACTCAAGCATACTAAAATTCATATAAAGTGACAGAGCTCTACTCAGATAGTTGCACTATGGACATCATATTCGGAGCCAAACTAATCATATGGATATAAAAAGGATATGGAAATAGAAAAATGTAGATGGTTTTGATGTTAACCAAATGATCGATGTTTCACATATCTGTCTGAAGGCCACTGCCAGAATGAACCTATCCTAATGGACTGAGATACCGGTCTGACTAATATCAACACAACTGGCATATACAAGGGAACCAGTGGTCAATAACTTAAATCTAGATCAACAAACTAGCAAATACAAGGGAACCAGCAGTTGACTAAACAGAACAATAACCATTTTTTTTTTTAACTTAACGGCATGAATATATCTTTTTGATCCAAGCGCATGCTTCTTGTCAGCAGATTACACGCCACGGGTCCTGCATTCCACGCTTGCTTAGGCGACGGAAACAGGGAGAACACACGCATATTTCTATCCAAGTATTAATACTTATTCCGATTGGTCTAACTGGTCCGGTCTCTTTTTTTTTTTTAATAACTCAATCACTCTAATTCACCCTATCAGTGGTAACAACTTGAATCGTGTACCCCACCTAATCACTTAGAGAAACATAGTTTAAAATGAAAAAATAAAATGAAAAAAAGAAATGAAAAGGACTCAACGAGATATGGTGCAACTATCATGTTATTTCTAACACCTGAGCTCTGTGCTTTTATGAATAGACTCTATAGATGTTTCCATCTAATCAAGTTAGTTCCTCAACTCCTACAACCAAGATACTTCCATCCACTTAGATTAGTTGGTGCCATCCTGAATACGCATAAATTTCTAGGCTCTGGAGTTTATTAATTGCAACTAAAAAGTTTCTCCCATACCCCCAAACTTAAATTTAACATTGTCCTCAATGTTCTAAAGATGAAACTAAAAGCATGAACAAGGAGAAATTGTTACCATTTGAAGCGAAAGAGTTAAGGAAAGATATTACCGTGTTGCATGAGCATGGGATACCTCCCAAGAAGTGCTAAGTTTAAAGTCTTCAGCCAGACTAAGCAAGGATTAGTCACCACGTAGAATCATATAGTAGTAGCCGGAATAACTGTGGGTCATCTGGATCAAAAAGTGTTACCCACAAGAAGAGGAAACTGCAACAGACCAAGAAGATAGCGAACATACCCTTGCTTAAGACAACTACATCTAGTTGTGGTTCAGGTTCAGGTTCTATAAAAGGGTCTAAATAAAAGGTTTTCATCGGTTGGATTTCCTCAAAGCTAAGATCCGGTTCAGGTATTAGAGTCTGGAAAAACTCAACTAAGAACTTAGAAGCACATAACAACAACCTTAATAATTGGGGATCCTCTAAGTCAATTAGATTTGACTCACAAAGTTGACCATAACAATGGTCATCCTTAAGAAAATGTGTCGACCCTAATATCCTAAAGTAATTAGGTTTAGTCTCAAAACTTAATATCCGACACATCTGAAAATCATATGTTCCCACAATTGGAAGAAAAGTTTTTGGTGGGAAAACAAAGTCAATCTTGGTATCATAGCCTAGGTTAACCACATCAACCAGAGGATAGGTTTCTAACAACTGAGCTCTCCTATGGACACAACTAGGTTCAGGAAAAAGTGTATGAAGATAATCTTGTAAGATGACTGAGGCACAAATTTCAAGTCCCGACTGAGGGATCTTTGTAAGAGCTAAAGGTATGGCACAAGGGGAATGATAATCACCCCCAAACTTAGATTTTTGGGTATCTCTAGATAGACTAGCTACAATTTCCTTAATTTCTAGATCATTGGAATCCTGAAAATAGTCAATTTCTCCTTCGAGGTTATACTCAAGCGACGCATCCTTACTCATATTTAATAGCTCTACGAGTTCATTTTCTTCGTCTAAGACTATTGTTTCTAAGTTGCTAGACTCTAAAACAACATTTTCGGAATAAACCCGTTCCTCTAAAGCATTATCGGCTTCGTAATCAAAAGGAAAAACTACATCGTCTAAAACGGTGGTATCCTAATCAAATCCTCGTCCTTTTGAATAGGTGAATAATCATAAAAATTATTTGGATTTGAACTAGAATCATTATAAAGCTCAATTGGATTAATAGATTCCTAATTACTATGCCTACACATTTCAGATTCTTCATTACTACTATCCTCATCATAATAGTATGAAGATGATTGAACCTTATCTAAATAAGTAGTGTCTTTTATTCTAACCTCGTCCTCTAAATTAGGCAAATATTCACTATTGATATCAAGGGTAGAATTAGAAACACTATTTTGGAAATTTAGATCATTTCGAGCAGCATTAGCTAACTGTTCATTTTCTGCCTCTAGACGTGCCTGAATTTCACTGAGCATAACACTTATACGTTCACTACTCTCGTTTATCATCTCAGAATATCGTGTACACTCTTCTTTTGAACTATTCGTTGCAACTAAACGTTTATACGTCCTTTCAATCCGTTGTTGGTCTCTTCTAGATATGGAACAGGTTCAAAAATATCATAATCAGGACTAGTTTCCAAAAACGAGTAACCAGTACTACAGTGTTCCTGATTTTCTTGCTCGTAAGACCAATTCGCGTGTGGATAGTAATTGGGCTCACCATGGTATGAACCATAACCTTGAAAAGGTTGGCGTTCCCAACTACTATTCCCACCATGGTCATAAAAATGATGATGTCCATATTCAAATTCAGATCGATACTCATTGTATTGGCTTCTATCATACCAGTTCGACATTCTTAATTGCAAGGGAATTCTACACAATCACAAACAAGGCTGACTCGACCAAATCAAACCTATAGAATCTAGCAAACAAAAAGCATGATGGCTTCACTTAGATTGTTTTCTAGACCAGCTTCTATTCCTTCGAAAAGGAATTCGTTACAATTTGAGAACACCCCTATGGAATCAATCCGAGCTAATGTAAGTTGAATCGAGGCGAGGGAAGCTCAATGGAGATTTTATACCCAAGGCCTCACCGCTATCACAAGGCGGCGCAGTCACACATTCAACTCACAGAAACCATCATGAACTTCGAAATATGCTAAAAAGAGTAACCAATATTTTTCGAAAGATTTTCCTACCAAGCTCGTTACCCTATCGGTCTCGTTCTAATCAAATTTTAAGCTTGGGTTCGCGTTAGGTTTCGTTTTCCTAAGGCGGGCAAGAAGGGAGCGGTGATGAAATCCGAACCCTTATCTTGTATTGGCCAGGCCTTGCCCTTTACTAGGAATTTAAAAACAGTCCAAATTTGTCCTCAATCAATGAATCACCTTAAGGAATACAGTAACTCGCTTACAGGAGATTCGCGAATGTTTCGATGGACTTACCTCCCGTACCAGACGGGGGATGAACCATTGAAGTCTACTCGGGCCACGACTCCTATGTCATGTACGAACCCGAGGGGTCGAGACGATATAGTAATCGTCGTCCTTCCCTGCAAACAGTTTGTATTTAAGGGTACCCTTCCGTAGGGTTAAAAATAAATAAAAATAATGTCCCGATTGTCCAGTCCAAAGAAAAGAAAATAATAATAATAATAATAATAATTACAAAAAAAAAATGGAAAGTCTCTTAAAAAAATAATTCTCTTTTTTTTTCTTCTTTTTTTTTTTTTTTTTTGCTTTGTTTTTTTTTCCTTCTCTTTTAGCTTTAAGCTTTGATTCAAAGGTCTTTAGTATCCAACTTCAAACCTGTAATACAAAGACATACCAAAGAGACGTAAAAAGAAAAAAATGGAATAATAAAAAAAAAAAACCTAAAAATTCTACCTAAACACAAATCCCCGGCAGCGACGCCAAAATGATTAAGATTTTTTATTGTGGTTGTAGTAATGAGGTTCAAACTCTCGGACTTGTGAAGATTAAATTTAAATATTTAACAAAATTATATACAAAATTATTAACAATGGGTGCGAGAGGTAACCAAGACACTAGATTCCACTATTATGCAAAATTGAATGATAAATATTTCAAAACTCCATTCAATTCTTAAGTCCTCTTTTATCTTTAATTCACTATCAATCATACAGATTCTCAAACATTATTTGTAAACCTTAAGCATAGATTATCAAGAGATTAAACCAAGCATAACCGATCAAACTGAATAACAAATAATTAAGACAATCATTCAAACAATTTAAAACTCTGCAAAAGCAGCGATTAAGTGAATTATATAATTAAATGAAATAGTTACCCATTTATGTTGCGTGAATAGCTTCCTCCATTGCCTTGGTTACAAGGGAATTAGCTCATCATAGTATAAATGCTCTCAAAATAATTTATTATGGCTCAAAAATGGTTTACAAATGATGAGAAGAAGAGAAAATGGTGTAAACAGCTAATGTGCGACCCACATGAAGCGTCACACAAGAACGATACATATGAAATGCTGTAGTCTTTGGGAAACTACGACCCACACTCCACTGTCGCTGTCACTGTTGAAGAACGACAGTCTCTTACAGTCTATTGTTCTTCATGTTCATCTTCATGCAGCAGCAGAAATCGAGTTTTGTTAAACTATGATTTCGTCTTCTCTAGCTCTCTCTAGCTCCCAAAACTCTCGACACCTTTCCCAAACTGTTTTGACTTGTATTTATAGTGAATTGGAGCCAAAAATCCGACCATTGATTGCATATATTCTCCATTTAATCCAAATATTCTCGGCTGCCAGTAATAACGAATATTTCCATTTTTAATCCCATGCACGCGTTAACTTTGATCCTGCCCGCTCCCAAATGTCTTCTCCACGCCTCAACACTCTTCCAACGCTAGTAGGACTCTTCCATGCACACAAGAACTCCATTTTTGCTCGTGTTACAGTGCACGTGCTCTATTTTGGGCTGAAGGATCATCATGCGTTTTCCAGCCACTTCTGATCGAACCCACTGCCCATAATGTGTTCCTCATGCCATATCACATCTTCCTACCAAGTTTGAGCGATTGAATCTCCCTAAAACACCTTCATTTTGTTGATTGAAACTCTAACAGTTGAGAACTTCATTTCCCGCCAATTTTTTTTTTTTGAATTTAAAGAGATGAAGTGCCCCTAATCGTCTGTGGAGTGTAAATAGCAAATGCCCAACTGAGGTGCCCCTTAGTAATTGGGTTGCCCCTTAACCAAAATGAGAGTCCGAATAACAAATGTCCTCCAGGGATGCCCCGCATAATTTTTCGAGCATATCTTTCCAAAAATGGTTATTTCCTAAAAATACATAAAAACACAATATTAGTACAAAAATAGAGTTCCAACAATACGGACATTGAGGACAAATTAGACACAAAAATGTGTCTATCAGTATGCGTACTTAAGTAACCGGTTTTGAGTTTGTGAAGTTTCTAAACTCAGCAGAAATTTTCGGTTCAAAAACTTCTGCCAGTATGCTTACGGGTACACATACTTAAGGTGACTGGTTTGTGAGTTTTTAGAAAACCAAACTCAACAGAAATTCTCGGTTTGAGAACTTCCGCCAGTATGCGTACGGGTACGCATACTAACCTGTCTCCTTCACCATATTGAAATAATCATTATTGAAACCTTCCAAGTCTTATACCAAATGATTGTATCACACAAACCATGTAAGATGTTACTCGACAATTTTCTCATGATATAAGATGAACCTGGTCGAAGCGAAAGCTTACCAACATATATTTCGAGAAATATGTAAGCGAGATATACTCAGCTCGAAATCTCAAATGTGTACAAAGAAAACTATATCGTAACACGACTTATATCTCAATATAGGAGATAGTAGAAATAGACTTTCCAAGTGATAGATAAGTTCAAATATCCACATACCTTTTGTCGAAGAAGTTCCACAGACTCCCCTTAGTAGTTCTTCGTCTTCAAGAGATGAATGTCGATAGATTTAAGCTTAAATACACTATCTATGTCCTAGTCCGAGACATCCACAAATATGCTAGAAATCAAGACTTCTAGTTTTGATCACTAACATTGACAAACATGCTTGAGATAGCAACGCATGCGAGTTTGACCGAGCAATGCTCTAACATTAGTCTACTTATAGTGATGTCTCGGACTAGAATAGATTGTGTAGTTGAGCATTAGACTTCATGGCGTTCATCAATTGAAGACGAAGAACTACTAAGGAGAGCTTCTGGAACTTCATCAACAAAAGTTATGTGGAGATTAATACTCATCTATCACATGGAAAGTCTATTTCTATTCTATCTCCTATATTGAGACAAAAGTCGTATTACTATATAGTATTCAATTATGCATATTTGAGATTTTCGAGATGAGTTTAATTCGCTTACATATTTCTCAAAATATGTGTTGGTAAGCTTTCGCTTCAACCAAGTTCATCTTATATTCTTGAAAAAAGTCAAAAGATGATCATGTGAAAATCGCCGAGTAACATCTTACATGGTTTGTGTGATATAATTATTTGGTGTAGACATGGAATATTTTGTTATGATTATTTCCATAACTTGAAAATTGCTTTGATGCTAATAGTTCGTGAATAAAATCTATTGTCATCCTCTAAGAAAGTTTCAATGATTGAAATATAGTTTAGAACACTTAACCATCATTGGATTATAAACATAGTATGCGTTCTTGCATGTATGTGATCAATGACCGGAGTTATCGTATGCATACCCGTTTTCATACTTGTTAGTAATGAAATTCCGAGTACCTAAGTACACATACCTAATGAGTGCTAAAAAGTGCATATTTTTATATATTTTTCTTGGCATTTAACTCATCTTTTGTGCATTTATTCTACATTTTATCCCATATTCTGTATTTTCATTGTTTTCAACAATAAATATTTTTCTTACTTAATCTTGCATTTTTAGGTAATAAATGAAGTTCAGATGAGTCGCGGAGCGAAAAGAGCAGAAAAGTAGTGAAGAGCCAGGAAGAATTACGCAAGGAAGCCGCAAAGAATGGAGCACACGTCCAAAAAGCTAGGAATGGGCTCAAGAAGGAAGAATTGTTCTTAAAGAAGATATGGGCTTGGCATACCCAAGGCTCAAAACCCTTACCCAAACCCATTTTCTATATCCATAACCGCCTCCATTCTCAGCCGTTAGATGGGACTACATCGAAATCCTACGGTCGCTCCTTCGTAGAGCATCAAAATCTGAAGTCTCTGCAAAACACCACAGCGCTTAAATTCCAAGCCTTCAGATTAGATTGTAGTTGAATCCAACGATCGCTTCTTTTCCTGCGCATCAAACCTCGATACTTCCGCTTAACACTACAACACCTAACTCCATCTGGTGTCGTTAATTTTGTTGTATTGTATAATCCAACGGTCGCTTCAGGATCCACTTCATCTCACCGTCAGATTGATCTTTCATCTCCATATCCCACGGTCGAGATTCGCCAAACATCGAACTCGATGATTCCGCTACACACCATAGCGACCGAACCCTATGACCTAACCAAACATCCCCTTCTTCCCAAAACAATCGACCTTCACCTTCTTCCTCTCCACCATACCCTGTGCAGAACCACCACCATCACCCTGCCACTGCCATAGCCACCACCTACTCCATAGCCACCTAAACACCACCAAACATCTAACCCTTCATCATTAGCACACTTTACACCTCCCTCAACAACCAATTTCACCTCCTCTCACGCCACAGAAATCCTAGGTGTGAAATAGGTGAAATAGGATGATGAGATGGAGATAATCAGAGGCATGGAGAGGAGCAGGAGACTAAGGAGAAGCATGGGTCGAAGTCAGTAGCAGTTTTCAGAGATTAGGTATGAATTAATTTCATTTTTTATCAAACCCTAATTTCATAAATTGGGGATTTTGGGGGGAAAGTGATTGAATGTATAATTAGAGGCATGGGTCGACGTATTAGGGCTGTTATCAGTAGGTTAGGTGAGTCAATTTCACTTTTTGGTGAAACCCTAATTTTCTGATAATTTGGGGATTTTTGGGTTTTTGCTTGCTTGTATAAATAGAAGGTGTTGGGTGTGAAATTGGCTTATGCTGGACTAGCCAGTGTCCAGAACTTTGCTGTTCTGTTTATGTTCTATTCTTGGTATTCACTGTGTAATGTTCATGTTCTGTTTATGTTCAATTTTTGAATTCATGTTTCAATTATCTTGTATGATGTATGTTAGTGTTAGCATGTTAGTCATGATCTAAGTCTCACTAGCTGAGGCTCAGATGAAGCTTTAGTGGACTGTTAGGTAGTGGAATGTTAGGTTAGAAGCCTAGTGCCTGTTTTGCTTGTGCAATGGGAAGAAATTAGTGCTCTGGTATGCCTGTGATTGACTGTGCTGTCAAAAGACAGTCAATACTAGGGGCATATCAGTGAGCAAGCTGATTTTCCTCCCATTCTAGATGTATGCATGGGATTTTCAACTCAACCTAGGATCACATTGTTTGGCTAGGACACAAGGGTGGATTCAAAGCCTTAGCTTAACCCACATTCTGTTTTCACAGTCACTTGCAACTTAACTGTTTTGTTACTTCTTCACACCCCTGCCCTTGGCTTAGGCCTTGGTTCCATTGTTCTTTGTTTAGTTTCATTGTTCTGTCACCTTCTCATAATACTTTGTGCTGTTTGCTTTTGCCATTGTAAATTTGCATCCTTTTGCCACTGATGTTTGCTTCTTTCCCATGATCATTGTTAGTTTGTTGCACTGCCATTGTTAATCTCTTAGTTATTGTTCCCTATTCTTACCTGTTCCTCATCTCTGTCTGTGTTCTCTTTTATTCTCTTTCTTTTGCTATCTTTTGCTCTTCTAGTTTCTCTGTTTTGCTCCCCATTTGTCCATTGAAGCTCACTGTGGCCTAAGTGCATTGATCATTAAGAGCCCAGTCCAGTTCACTGTGGACTCATTCAAAAACCAAACTGATAGCTCTATCAAGCCCAGCTCACAGTTCACTTTCCAAGCTAAGGCCTGTCACTGTCAAGCCCAGATCCTCATACAAGCCAACTGAGCCCAAAGCTCACTTCAACACTGAGCCCAAGTTCAGTTCATTGAAACCAAAGGCTAAAAGCCCAGGTTTGATCCCAAGGCCCAGTGCAATTCAAAAGACCAAAAGCCCATAAATTCACAGTCAATCCAAAAGCCCACTGAGCCCAAAACCTTTTTATTGCTACAAAAACCCACTAAGCCCAAAGCACAATTAGAAGCCCAATAGCAATTTAGAGCCCAAATAGCTAGAAACTCCAAACACCCCCAGTCTCTGTGGATCGACCCGTACTTGCACGAGCTACAACTGACGACCGTGCACTTGCGGTTATAATTTGTAGGACCTTTTAGAAGCCTACCAATACCCGTACGCATACTGACGAAGGGTTTGGGTCCGGAAATTTCTGTTGTGTTTGGAAGTATGCGTACCCTTTTGTATACTGGAAAACCCAAACTCAGACCGACTACTTTAAGTATGCGTACCCGTTTGCATACTTGAGTGGTTAAAGTTCTAAAATCGGTTTGTTCATGAACTAAAACATTTATATAATAAGGAATGCATTCTTTGGAAACCGTCGCTATAATGTTCATGAATTGATTCGGGTGAATCAAACCGATTTTGCTTCAATTGTGTTCTTGTATACTTCAATGATAATATAGCAATTGAAAAACTCTTTAACTAGTTTCATTTGAGTCATTTGAACTAGTTGTGGTTAAGATGAATAAGGTTGATATGAGAGTCTTCATATAGCTAACTTCGGTTAACTACTGTTGATCCAACATAGTTTACACGTTTAGGTACGGTTACTTAAACCTAAATGAATGTACATTTCATTTGTGTATAATAAGATAAGTTTGATCCAACGGTTGAAAGATATTAGCTTGAATCTAATCAGGTTTTCATCTAATAGTGAATATTGAATGCTTTGTTACCAAGGTAACTAAGATTGCAAACCCTGATTTGAAAACTATATAAGGGAGAACTCTAGTAACTGGGAAACATAATCCCCACACCTCTTGTGTGATACTAGTTGCGACTAGAGTCGATTCTCCTTTAACCTTAGGTTTTTCATGAAACCCTATAGGTTAGCGACTTAAAGAATTCATTGGGATTGTGAAGCCAGACCCAACTATTTTCTCTGTAGTTGAGTGTTTTGATCTTGCCCCGTTCTATCGTATTGATTACTATATTCTCTAAATTTGCTCGAGATTGATTCTCCGATAGGCAAGATAAAAAGTAGTCACCAACATCTTCTTATCATCGTTTGTGATTCCACAATATCTTGTTTCGCTACCATACGATTAAGATTATTGCGAGATGATTGATAATACTAGGATGTTCTTCAAGAATATAAGTCTGGTTTATCAATTAGTTCTTGCGCACCTTGATTTATCGAAAAACAGAACAAAACTCGTAGGTATTTCTGTGGGAGACAGATTAATCTATTCCAATAGACTTTTCTGTGTGAGACAGATTTATCGATTCTAATAGACTTTTCTGTGTGAGACAAATTTGTTTATCAATTCCTCGACTTTGGGTCTTAGAAATTCTTGGTTGTGGGTGAGATCAGCGTAAGGAGCACAACTGTACCTTGATCAGTGTGATATTGATTAGGGATCAACTACATTCCAGTCCGAAGTTCATTAGTAGTAGGCTAGTGTCTGTAGCGTCTTAATACTGTATGGTGTTCAAAGATGGACTAGGTCCCGGGGTTTTTCTGTATTTGCAGTTTTCCTCATTAACAAAATTCTGGAGTCTGTGTTATTTCTTTTCGCATTATATTTTGTTATATAATAGAAATATCACAGGTTGTGCGTTGAGATCAATCAATTAGATAATCCAACCTTTAGTTGTTGATATAAATTGATTGACACTTGAACATTGGTCTTTGGTACCATTCAAGTTATTTCTCTTATTCAATCGGGCTCGCAAATTCCTATTTGCTGATTGCAGATTGAATTGAGAAATTAAGATATAAACTCTTTGGTATACTTTTCTCTAGATTGAGTCTGACTGTCTAGTTGATTCTATTGAAAGTATATTGGAGTTTGTCCATTCAAATTTCCGAACGAAATATTGAGTGTGGTGGTTTGACCCCTTCTTTTTCCCGAAGAAATCAAGACGTTTTTTGAAGAACCAAGGAAATCAAGCATGGTGGACTGTGAGCTGAAAAGTTTATTTATTTTGAATCCATACATGCTGAAGAGTTTTGTCACTAAAATGTACAAAAGGGAAGATTTTTAGAGAAACGATCGGTTAAACCCATAAGTTTTGCTATCTCAAGCTTGTTTTCAATGTTAGGTAATCAAAACTATTTCTTGATTTCTAGTCTACTAAGTCAAGTCTCGGACTAGGTTAAAATTTGTTAGTTGAGTATCAGACATCACCCTCGAATACTGAAGATCGACGAAGACATATGGAGAACTTATTTTATCAGGTATGCGAAGACCGAACCATTCTATTTTACTCATTATATTACCGTTATATCCGTTGAGATTATGTCGTATGATATATAATATATTTACAAAGAAGAAGTTTTGAGTCATGCTTTTCTTTTTAAAAATCTCTAAATATGATTCAAGCATAGATGTTCAAAGATCCTTAACAATTTTAGTTCGAAACAATTTATTGTTCGATAATTTATTTGTGGATCAATTGAAAATCGCCATATAAGTGATTTTATCATTTGGGAATGTTGCAAACATCATAAGAGATAAATTCATGAATTTATGATATTTCTACTCAGGGTAGGTTGGAAAACCAGTTTCAAACCATAGATATCTGATTTCCGAAATACGGGGAAGGTTGGAGAACCAAGTTCAATTGGGAACAGTTCATGAACCGTGGTGAATAAAAAATTGGTGTTGGTATAAAAGGATTAAGGTTGGCGAACCCAGTTGGTGAACTGTATACATTTGATTTCATAAGATGAGTATGGTCGGCGAACCCATTTTGTGAACAGTGTACATCTGAATTCTCAAGCCGAGTAGGGTTGGCGAACCCGGTTCACGAACCGTAGCTCCCCGACTCGTGAACTTTTATCCTTACGGTTTACGAACCGTTTCACCGACGGTCCCAGTAGAATTTAACAAATGCTCAAAAACTTATTTTTTAAAAATGTTTACGTTGTTATGACGCTCTTAAACACTTTTAACACTTAATTGATCATTAAAACACTTGTGTGTGTGCATCATGTTTAATCTCTTGAGTGTTTAAATGAACGTCAACTTGCTTATAGTTTGAAGGTATATTTTCCCAACCAGAATGGTTATTATACACGGTTCTGTAACCAGATTACTGCATATATTCTTCCACTGTATTTTCAAGAGTAACTCTCACATGTTTTAATTGAAACCCTAATTAGAGTTTCATCTAAACAGAGAAAGTGTTTATTTGATATTCTCAAGTTATTTTAGCTTGAATTCGAAGCAACCCAAAGTCTTTAAAATATATAAACAGAGATATTCTTTCAACTGGGAATTCAATCCCTGAAACTTTGTTTCCAAGTTGATAGCTAGAGTCATCCTCTATGAACCTAGGTTTCCTCTGAGAAACATAATTAGGTTTACGACTAAAAGACTTCTCTTTGGGTATTCTTGAAGCCAGGTATGACTATCTTTACATTGATAGTTCGTTATCTGATCTTGCTTTTTTTTTATCGAGATTCTCGTAATCTTTTTCAGGAAAAATAGATTCACAAAGTTCTCTTCGTCTCAGACTTTGTGATTCGTGAAGATAAATATCTGAAAATTGATCTTAAGTGATTATTTGAAGATTGTTCTTGAAAGGTGGTAAAATATCCATGCTTCTCATCTAAGTGAGTATAAGTGTTCCGAATTGTGAGGTTTGCTAGCTTTGTCTGTTTCAAACAGATTTACAAGCCTTGATCTTTGATCTAAATGGAAACAAATAGGTTTATATGTTAGAGGAAGATTGGAATCAAATGTCTTCACTGAGGTTGAAGCAACTCGTAGTTTGTAAAGGATGTCAGCTAAGTGAATCAATTGCGTAGAACCTTACGAGGTTCAAGAGACGTAAGAAACGCGAATTTAACTGAATCGCTTGGAGGGTGGATCCGGTCTCAACTGCATTCCAATCCAAAGTCTGATAGTAGGATAGTGTTTGTAGCAGATTAATACAGTTTGTTGTTCAAATTTGGACGATGTCCCGGGGTTTTTCTGCAATTGAGGTTTTCTCGTTCACAAAATTCTTGTGTGTGTGTGCGCGCTTTTACTTTTCTGCATCTTTTGATTGTTAAAAGTACTGTACAAGTTCTTACTCCTGTCAAAACGAAAAAGTTGGTGGTGTACTTGGCATCCCCGCGTTTTCACTGGGTGCTAGGCAAGGCGAAGGGATTCACGCCTCGTCTCTCCGAGCACCTAGCACAACATAAGTTAGTATTGTCCAGTTTGATTGAAATAAATTACATATGTTCCGAAAAGGCAAAGAAAATAATTTAGTGGTTATTGAAAATATTATAATAGCAGTACCTATGAGTGTTCTGTTGAAACGAATTTGAGGTAAAATTTTCTGTGGAGAAGATATTGACGTTGTAACTGAAGACAAAAATAAGAAAGGATTGATAGTGATTCTTGAAATGATAAGTCAAATAAAAAGGATATAGTAGTTGAGATCTGTGTTGAAAAAGTATGATCATTAAAAAAATTCTCGTGAGAGAAAAAAATCTAATACCCTAAGAGACATAGTTGTTAAAAATCGGACGATTCACGATTTGAATCATATCAGTTGATTCAAATTTTTACCTATCCATTTGAATTGTTAATTGAAATCATATCTCTTATGAATCGGAAAATTCCTCCATTGACTTATGATTTTTGACTTTTTGACCAAGTAAGACAATTGATTTATGAATTTTGTAAAGATTGTAGAGATTCGAACCTGAGATATGCTGCTCAACGTTTTTTATATCTATACTACTTCAACATCAAGGATCAAAACTTAAAAATGTTTTCTTTAGTTTAATGATATTTATCGGCATAATAGAGTGATTCCATAATTAATCCTGAATCATATATTCAAGATTTAACGATTCTCAAAATTCGGAAACGATTCAATCCACGATTTACGATTTCCTAACCTTACTAAAAAATTTCAGAAAAAAACATTGCATATTCTATTCGGACTTAACTAATACATACAAGATACACGTGCATGTGTACACAAACATCTCTTACATAACATAAACAAAAATGAAACAACCCAGAGAACCGCCACATGTGTACATAATAAACATCTCATGGTTAGTAACTAACATAACGGAAACAAATAGGGAAAAAGCGTATTCTTACACCTGACGGTGACTAGTCTTTCTTACCATACGGATACCTGCTAATTAATGCTTCCATGCCCCTTAAGTGAGGGAATTCTTTTTAATTGGAATGGGTTTCTCTATCAATGATACAACTCGATTCTTCATCTCAGATCCTGCTTTGCCTCCATACCAGTCTTCAAACTGGTAAATACAGTGACAGCTACGGGCAAAGTTTTCTACAAAATCAATAAACTGTCGCGGGAAAATAGAGCGAGAATACTCATCTCCGTCCATCTTTTTCCATAGATCATGTATCATCTGTTTGATGTGTTCGCGGGCTATGATTTCTGAAACGCCATTTTGATGCATGTAACATTGTATTGCTTTTGGAGTGTCACCCCTCTCTTGCTCGTACTACTCAAACCAATGATACAAGCCATCATTAAATTAGAATCTTATTAACAAGTTAATAGTTTGTGTTTGACGAAATAACCTTATTGCAGTTACATATTAGTGTACTTACTGATGAAGTTTGCAAGTCATCCACAAGTCGAATTATCATGAGTGAGTACCGTACAAAATCAGATGAATGGTTCTTTATACATTCCAAAGCTTCTTTTGTAATTTCATTCCCTTGAAGCAAATACGCGTAAAGTGGCATTGAGTATCCGCAGGCTGAAATCCATCCATTGTCCATATATTCTTCAAATGTCGGCATGTACCCACTGTAGTACCATTTAGCTTCTACTAAATATGCCTTGCAAAAATCTGCCCACTGATAAAACCAACGAAAACAATTTAATTAATTGACAAATTGGCATATTGACAGACGTGAAGGTAAGCACCGACATATATATGATAATCGTGTTCTCATACTAGGTTGAGTACTTTAATTTGTAGGGATTGATTAGATCTGGTGTGCCGAATGATTTCAAAAGAAAATATGTTGTACTTCAACAGGTCAAAATCGATAGGATCTCCAGACATATCGACCTGGGTTACGCTTTTAGCGCATCATCTGAAAAAGAGAAGTAGTACATAATTAATGTCTAGACTAAGAATTACCACTTTCTTTAGGTCAGATAGGATGTCTAGGCCACGCTTCTTTAGAATCTCATAGGCTATGGCGTTGGTGGTGTTGAACACAGCCAAATACAATACTTTCATGTAATCTGGAAGGTCGGCAATTTTGTTAACATCCCACCTGTAAAACAAAAATCAGTCAGATCCATTAACTAAATCTCCAAGATAGAGCACATGGACGAATCTATTCATCACTAATTCAGTTCAGCTCAATAGGGAAAAAATATGGAATACGAACCTTTCAACTGCATCAGTGAACATATTGAGTTCTTCTAAGGTACCATAAACGTCATACGCATCATCAACTAGAGTTGCCAATGCACCCCATTTGGTTATCTCTTCCCTGCTGATGTCAAACTCCGGCTCAAAGTGACACCACACGGTCCAGACAAACATTTCCACGATCCTGTTTCTGGAGAAGCTCAATAATTCAATACAGCCCAACTCTTTCCACCACCTGCAGTAAATGAGATTAGTTTGATATCACCTTTCATTAGAGTTGGGCTCTTAATAAGATTAATATCACGATCATCGCCTCATATGAGATAAGACCTATGTGACACAACTTAATTTTTGGGAATTTACATTCAAAAAAGAAAAATCGTTGTTCTCGCCTTGCCACATCATTAAAATCTATCGCAATGGCCGCCGGCCATTAAATAGGTGATTGGTTGTCATAATACGTGCAAAAAAAATTGAAAATAGATTAAGGGATAACTTATTTCATACGAACATCTAACACACTTTGACTCTGGTCAACTATTGATGACTGATTGGGTCTGGTCCCCTCATAGCAGCCATCTTAAGTATTAGATTCTCATACGAACCCAAATGAATCCTACTCAGAACAATGAGTAGTCGTTAAAATATATATTATTCCTTACCTGGATATGTGTTTCAGTTCATCTTGATACTTGGCTTGCAAAATGTTGAAGTCCAGTTTAGCAAATTCCAGTAACAATGGGTCCATATCTTGCATCATTTCATAGGTGTCTATGTACCATCTTGCCTCTACTCGTGGAGCTATCCAATGAAATGGAAGCTCCAACGCATGACGGACTAACCGTTCGGTGATAGAATTAGTATTTCCATGATCTTTGGCTGAAGACAGCAAATACTCCTTGAGAACCTCAGTTACTAATTTTCGGGCTTCATCTAATATATCTTCGCCTTCCAAAGCATAGAACGAGGCTTCGTAAACACTCAACATTCCTTGTATATCATTAAATGCTGAGGAAGTGTTCATCATATCGGCCATGAAGCGCTTAAATACATCTAGAATGCACAATAAAAAATTCAAGTTAGTAAAACACAAAAATAAGCCTTTTTTTGCAACCCTCTTACTTTGGCTACCGCCGCTGATAAATACTCGAGTGCAACTTTATTAGCGCCAGTCCATGGGCGTGAGCCAAATTGCACTGCAGTATTATCTGTGAAGGGAATTCCTCCTCGATGTTTTTCCCTCTTTTATTGCATGTGATATTATACAGAAAATACGCATACCTTGAGATACCTCGTAGCGATGTTGTCTGAGCAGCCTAAACCGTAAAGCTCTGGTGAATAGGTCATCCTTCTCCAATCCATAATTCTTCTTGTTGATGGTGTCTAAGGAAGCTCTGATCTCACCATCGAAATGGTAACTCACTCCAAGCCTTTGAATGACATTGATCAACTTAAGAGTGGACGATAACGACCCACTACACACTTGATCAGCAAACATGAGCCTCACCTTTTCTTTTAGTTTCTCAGATCGTTTACTCTCCTCCTACACAGTCAAATATCCATCAATTTTTTTTAGTTCATGTGCATATAAAAAAAATACCACAAACACCATAAGTTCTAGTAGAAACAGACAAATCATATTAGACTAAACTATCCATACACTCACTGCATAATCACTCTTTAGAGATTGAACAAAGTCATGACCCCAATCACTGGCTTCGTAGTTGGCGGATCTTCTCGTGGTGAAGTTTTCGTTTTTTTCTATCACTCTAGACATCATGAGCTGATGATGTGATACAGTACTGTCTCTGGGGCTTGAAAGTTGGCCTTCAATGGTGAGAGCCATGGAGTGTTGAAGCAGCAGATGATTTCCTATTAAGGGCGGCGGGAATGTATATTTGTGTTTTTTAAGGGATAGATGATGGGTATATATAGGGTGGATTTAGTAGAGAATCTAAAGATATAGGGTGTGTATGGTGTGTAAGTAATAGGGTGGATATCCGTGGAGGAGTGGTGGAAATGGTCGAATGCATAAATTGTGGGGTTTGTTTATTTTGGGTTGCATGAGGTAATATGATGTTTGTGTTTTAATCGTGTAATTTTAGGTGTAAGGAATTTGAAATTACGTGCTTAACATGAAGTCATCATATATGTACCTGGTATAACTACTTGTACGTGTACAGTACAGGATGTACAGGGTACAGATAAAGTAACGAATAGAGACTTGCTCCAAGTTTTACACGAGTTCAATTTCACGAAGAATGGATGAAGAAAGTTTTATACGTAAATATTGCAATTAATTGCAAAGCGTCATGCAGCAGCAAAGCGCTGGGCAAAAACTTTAACATAACCCGCATTTAAAGAAGTTATATACCGTATATTTTCTACACGGGGTTGGATGAGTGAAACAATGTTTGGGCCGTTTGGCCGTCTGGGTAAGTATTCCCTTCAGTTCCATTAAAAAAATGAAAGAGATATTGCTTGTGTGTTAATCGTGTAATTGATTCAGGTCCAAAGAATTTGGAATGATGTGATTTAAGCTGAGGCTGTCACATATGATGTCGCTTTCTACTGCGCTGTCCAACTTTAATCAAGATGCTTTCATAATTCGGCTGACCGACGGTCCAACAAAATTTTGCAAGAGGATCTTTTTCTGCTTCGACTTGTTAACAATCTAATTGAAATGACAAATTTGACTGCTGCTTAACGCGATAAATATTGTCGGGAGGACCAAGGAGCAGAACCTAACGGCCAAATTACTGGACGCTATCATAGATACGTGGTAATGGAAGATATCATAGACAACTAGAGTCTCTCGGAAGAAATCTAAACAGGCGCCATAATTGTTTCAGATTTTATCTTGATTAGTAATCTCTTTAGTTGGTCTAAAGTCAAATTTGTGAATATAAGTGTTTTTAGACAAAATACAATTAATTATGTAAGTACTTGGTCAGTCATCTCTAATCGAATCGACTGGACAATATCGATTTTACATATTATCACATCGGCTTTAGGTTAAAGAGGTGAATAGGAATCACTAACTAAATATCTACTTGCCCCCTGCGGTCTACTCATCAGTGACCCATCCCAATGATTCAGCATTGTCAAAGGTACGATATAATGTGATTTGTCTGGTTGGAATTTTTTGATCATGCGAACATAATAAGTTGGAATCATATTCCTCTACAAATGGTTAAAACGTGATAATGTATATGCGTTCAAAACTGCAACGTCCAAACCGAGAAACAAAATGAAAATGAGTCATGTGTGTTTGGAAACGTGTTGAGCCCGAGAATAATTTTGGGAAGGTCCCGCTAATGAGAATTGTGAACCCTAGCACTAGATGAAGGACACAAGTAAAACAAACCCATGCCAAATTCACATCGAACTAGAAACATATGTGCTTTCGGTGTTCATAAGAGCAAGCATTTTACTGTCTGTTTTCTTAGCTAAAAGTAAGCCATATACGTAAAACTCTTATGGACCTGGGCTAACTGAGGGCAGAAATCTAGTTATCACCCCTTCATTTCTTTTTCTCCTCCACCATTTTCTATATAATAATTGAGTTTTTTAAAGCGTTCTCATTCACCGGAGCTCCACGTTCACTAGAATTCCACGTTAATTCTCGTTTTTGGTTGATTCTGGCTCCACCAGTTTTTTTTTTGTTGAAAACTTATTAAATTTAAACCAAAAAAAATGAGGAAAATATTTTTTTTTGCCATAATAAGATAGCTAAATCTTAAAAAAAAAACAAAAAAAATCTTGCTTCAAATAGCTAGATCTTGAAAATCTCAAAACACACCATAAATATATCAATGAATAGTTAATTACAAAATCCAAGATTTTATCATGATAATCAACAAATTAAAACACAACATCCATGGTTTCATCGTGATAAATCGAATGATCATCACATAAATCAAATGATCATCACACAATAAATAAATAAGTCAAATGTTCAATGTCCAGGGTCCGTTTATATAGTCTTAGAAAAAAAAATCCTAGCTATAACCACAAACTATCAATTAAACTCCAATCGTAGAAAAACAAAAATGATTAGCCCGGTCATGGGTACTAACCTTTTGATCCGACGATGAATCTCTTTTGCGCATATCTTTGGTCCTGCAAAACAGTCAGAATTTTTGTTAATATTTTGGATAAATAATTGAGAGCAGAAATTATAATAAAAAAGAAGCTAATACAAAATAAACGAGCATTATAAAAAAACACACCAAAACAATCAATAATCATCCTAATTTTGCTATTATTTTCTTAACTTTGTTTTTCCATAATTAAAAATAAATATGTACAGACACTGATTGCGGCAATATGAGGATATCTAACTTCATCAATACTACGTTATTATTTCCTTAGTAGAAGATTTTTTTACTATTTTGTCTAATTGGAAGATTTTATAATTTTTGTCATGTCCTGTTGTGTAATACACATTTTTTAAACAAAAATATTAGAACAATAATATTTTGGGATACAAAGAATGTTATAATTTTCTTTTGAGATAAATATGGAAAGAAAAATATTTTAATTTCCAAAAGAAAATATGATTTTATTGCTATTTTCCTTAGTATTGATCAAAAATATTTTTAATTTTAAAAAGATTATGATTTCATTGCTATTTTCCTTAGTATTGATCTTTGGAACGATATATCGTTCACTAAGATATTTTTATTTTACTTTTGGTAGATATATAATTCTCAAAAAGAATAACATTACACAACAGGTAACCTTCGATTTTAAGTTGTACAAAAACATATAAATTTTGGATATTTTTGGATATTGATTAATACTAATATCCAAGATAAAATCTTTTTATTTATGAGTTTGGTGTCTTTATATAAAGAGCTCGAACAAAGGTAAACCCCAAATTTTGGCACCATTTCACTTTGGCTCTCTTCTCTTTCTTGATTTTTTTTTGTTTGATTTATATTTTTGTTGTTTGATTGATTTTATTTTTTTTGGTTGGATTCATGGTTTTGGTGCCTGATCTGCGTGTGTTATTTGTTTTATAGGTATCCATCGGTAATGCAAATAAAATAGGAGCATGCAAGGGAGTTGTGCACGAAAGGGGTGATTTTTTTTCTTTTTTCTCTATAAAGGTCCAATCAAAACCTAAAAATCTTTTTGTTTCTGGGCTCTTCTCTACATCAACTTGAATTTTTTTAGGTTTTTGTCATCTTCATGCTCACCTTATTTTTTTTTATCTAATCCCTGGTGGTGTTTTCTTTGCAAATCGTCGCAAAAAATGCGCATAATCGACACCGATTCTCTTCTCCAAGAACATGCAAGTGCTGCTCGGATAATCTTTTCTATCGATTATAAATCATAATTCTTCATTTAGAGCAAAAATTGTTTGTTTGGGTTTATGTTGGTTTTCATTAATGACCATTTTTCCGAAAATTGTAAACGAAGTTGTACAAGTCACTCGAAGCTGTCTTTTTTAAACTACTAGATTATTTTTCTTTTGAAATCGTAGAACAATTTGAGTTCGTTTTCTTTGTACATCGAGGCTCGCGCAAGAACGATGAGAGCAGCTCATTCTATTTGTCCCTTGATCCGCTGCTATGATCAAGTAAGTTATTCAATATTTTAGATTTCCTTTTCTTTCGATGATTTTCTTTTCTTTTCATTTGACGACGGGGTTCATATGATTTGTTTATATCGATATTAAAAGATCCACAATTTCTACGTTAATACTAATAAAAATTATGGATCAATAAATCAGAATATATATTTAAAAAAAAACTAAATATTGGAAACCGGTTTTTAAAGTCTTTATAGACTTATTTCGATTCGGTCTCTATCGATACTGAATGAGGCGGCCTTGTTGGACCCTGCAGGTATAGAAAGATTTGAAATATTTTGTTGTCGTCCGATTAAAATATTACATGGTCATGAAGATAAACATATTACCATTTTCTTCAATGGGTGAATGCGACGGCTTAGTTTATATTATAGTTTGGTTTTTGGAGAAGGTATAGTTAATGATGCAAAGTTGTGGCGCTGTTCAATTTAATCGAACCTTTGTTCTTAGTTATATTAATTATGTAACTCTGATGCACAACATCTCCGAGATAAATTCAGACTACATCAATGTCATACGCTTCATCAACAATTCTACAGACCGAACATCTCAAACGTACATTATCCAAAAATTAAATATCGACATGCCTGAGACAAATACTTATCTTTAACAATTCAGTTGTTTAAGATAAGCACATCAATTAATCGGAGTATTTGTTAACGTCTTTCATGCAGACAATTTGGCGAGAGCGTAATGATTTAATCTTCTCGGGGAAACCAGCGACTATATATATTGTCTTGAATTAAAGTTTTTAATCCTGATACGAATGTTTATTATAACTACACAATGGAAAAAGAAAAAAAGGTTTCCTCTTTGTTTTGGGATCCTACTTAATTGTACTTTGGTTCTTTGGTGGCTAACAATTTTCCTCTATTCTCACTGGCACATAGTACTCTTGAGATGAGTACACGCATGAAAACCTTCCAATTTTCACCATAACACTTCCAAAAATTTATCGGTGTTTCATCTTTGGAACCCTTCAGGGATTCATATTAACTCTTTTGGTGGAGGACTAAGGAGATCTCCTTATGCTTCGTTTCCCTCTTATATATAGTACATATGATTCATGGGTTCAAGGTTCTCCTTTGTTACCCTGGAAGGTGCGCTCACATCATCAAGAAGTCGAATAAGTTTCAATTTAATTAGCATATAAGGAATTCATGTACACGTTATATATATACTTACTGTTATTCAGATGCGAAAGCTAAAAAAAAAGTTAGAGACTTAGAAAACAATGCACTGGAAGCCCATAATTTTTATTTTTTTCTATTGCATTTGTGTTATGGTTTTTGTTTTTTAATTTGTTTTTGGATCCAATGTTTCATAAGTGAGAAACAGACCCGACATGGGTGCAAAACTAGTTTTCTTAAAAAAAAAAAAAAAGAGTAGTCCTTTTTTATTTTGAGTATGTTTAAGCTCGTTTGACGGTTTTTAAATGGTTTGTTTTATACTCAAAGGTGGTTCCATTGCAAGTTTCATTTTTGAATTTCACACACAAATTATCAAAGGTTAGTAATTGTAATTCTAGACTTTGAAATCAAAGTTCTTACAATAAACGTTAAATTCATTGATGTTTGATTTATTAATTACATTGCAGTCAACCTAATAATGGCCTTTGTAGAAACTTTTGTGAAAACTCATGTATGTTATTTGTCATGTGAACATCATTTGTATGATTAGGGTATGTTGAAGGATTTTAAATATGTTTTGTAGGATTTATTTTGAACATCCCGAGTTCTGGATTAGGATTTTAAATATGTTTTGTAGGTCCGACAAAATGTTGTAAGAGAATCTTTTTCTGCTCCTACTTATTAACAATCTAATTAAGACGACAAATTTGATTAATTAAATGGCACTGCTGCTTACCGGAAGTTATCTTAGATACATGGGGTGTGAAAAGTAGGTGTGTCTCCCAGGAAAAATATATATATAGCTAAACAAGCGCCATATTTTTCCCAGACTTTATCTTGCTTAATGTCTTTAGTTACTCAGCTAGTTACTATCGAAAACAGTATATTTAGACTAACACCTTGTTTGTTTGCGGTTGACTCATCTGAGTCATCTGGATCTGAGTCGTGTGGATCTGAGTGAAATCACCTGACTCATCTGGATATGACTCACTGAGATCTGAGTCAGAAAATATGTTTGTTTGGTGAGTCAGACCTGACTCAGCTGACTGATTTTTTTTGGGACAGAAAATGCCCTTGTGCACATTTTAAACCATAACATCTACCACTACTAAAACATCACAAATTGTTCCATTGCACTCTAAGAAACTTTCATTTTCGATGGAATTAAACATATTCGACATCACAAACAAATAAAAGAAAGAATAAATCTACAGGAGACTAGCTATCTCATCACGTAAATTTTTCATATATATTTGCTCTTGTCTTCCAAACAGACGAGGTGCATTTTCTTCCTTTTCCGCTTCCTCTTCCTCATCCACCTGTATTTCATTTATCTCAAGGGCCTCGTCCTCGTATTGTTTAAACAAACAATCATCCAATGCATTGTAGCGTAGAAGGTTATGTATTGACATGCAACACAAATACAAGGGTAATTTGTAATAACAGATAACAAAGATGATCGGAAAAAAACAACAACAGATAACCAAAAAAAGGAAGATCATATTATTTGAACACGGAGTAGCAGTAATCGGGAAAAAAAAACACAACAGTATTATCATTGATATGCAGTTGCATCAACAGAAACAAGAATCGGTTTCCATAAGATATAGCACATCATCACATGCTCGGGAAGTACGTATATATGGAAGTCACAATGCTATATTAAACACATTAGGGATCATATCAAGTTAAAAAATCCTTCCAAAATAATATTGATCTATAAGAGAACTGCACAAAACTCGACAAACGCATAGAAATTGTAACGACATACTAACTTCTAAATTTGGGAGGAAAAACAGTAATATTTTAAATACTAAGAAATGCGAGTTTTACGATCAACCTCTAAGAATAGGTAATTTTTAATGTTGTCAGTAACCAAAGGAATACAAACAACACCTATCATACGCATGAAATTCACAGCATATTCCAACTAACACCCTAGATGATCCAAACAATCCAGTTAGGACCTGACTATAATATTTATATACTTCAAACTCGTTATATAGGTAGAGAATTCCATTACTCTGGTCCTCGTATGCTAAAACAAAAACTACTAGTATTGCTATCCAACTCGAAAGTTCAGATAATACAACTACAGTGGAAGTTTGCTAGTAAAGCAAATCTATGATATTAAACGCATCCTAAGAAGGTATTACCGTGTTAGAATACCCACAGTACCCCGGTGAGTCGATGATCCTATTGTTTATTGTTACGTAATGGCTTATCGTCGAAAGCAGAATGTTTATGCTTTATTTACAAATAGCGGGTTCAGGGCAACGTTTAGTTATTACAACTTCACCAATTTTATATGAGCCAGAGTGATAAAACTAACTTCGCAATTTTTTGTCTACAATTTTTTTTTATCAGATCCATCAAACCAAAATCCAAACCCATGTCAGTGACAAAGTAACTATGACATCCAACCCTGAACTATTTCTCATTTCACGCGATTGAGACGAGAATGTACTCTTAAGGTTCAACCAAAGATTTCACACTTTCCATACTAGATTGACCTTGACAACAATATCCATACATAGTATACCACCCAATCACCACACACCACCACCTCTAATCACCAAAAATTACACAAATAACTCATAAGCAAGTCTAAAAAAAAAAGGAAAAACAAAATGAAATCCCTAGTTGTATGGTCTAGTATCCTATCTATAAAAAGGAAAAACCCATGTTCTACCATAATTAACAAGTAAAATTATGATTTTCTCCTTGGCATTTTCACAAACACCATTAAATATTTAACCAGAAAATATAAATAAAAACCCATATTCTAAATCAAATAAAACCCATATGAAAATGAAAGAACCCATGTTCGAAAAGAAAATATGAATAAAAACCCATGTTCCAAATCACATAAATCCCATATGAAAATGAATATGGATGAAAAATTATTATACCTGAAGATGATGATAATTCTAAAATAAGCTTTTAGATCATTTGAAAAAGATGGAAATATGAGATGGGAGTGACGATGGAGATAGGAATTATTGGATTTGTTGAGAGAAATGAAGGAGATATCAGTTGAGAATAGATCCAGGGTTTGGTTCCTCATCTCCCATCTCTGCTTCCGACGGAACAAACAAAGAAAAATGAGAAAGGAAATGCAATTTTCTGATATAAAACGTCGAGGGTATTTTTGTCGATTTAAGCGAGTCATGGGTTTGAGCGTGCGACTCATCATCCTTTCCACGCCTGACTCCATGGAGCCCAAGTCAGGGGTTAGGATCGACTCAGATGCGGAGTCAGGAGTTGTCAAATTTACAAAACAAACAGTCTGACTGCTAACTCGGTGCGAGTCAGGGGTTGACTCAGACCCAGACACCGAGTCAGCTGCAAACAAACAAGGTGTAAGTACGCTTCTGACTTTTCAATATACATTAATTATGTTAGGTCTTGGTCCGTCACCTCTAACCGAATCGACTGGACAATATCAATTTACACATTAAAGGGAAAATTAGGCGCAGACCCAAAAAAAATAATATTCTCATTGTCAGACCCACAATTAATTTTAGGTACCGTGACACCCATAATTATATGAAATTATTAAAAATGTCTGCATGGCGGATTATGCATCTGCATGACTGGTTATGCATCGGGGGTATAATTGGCAACGCAACTTGGATATAACATATCTAAAAATCCGTGCCTTGGAATTTTACAAATTTTATATCGTTGGAAATCTTTTTAAGAGAGCTAGGCAACGAGTACAAACAAGAATATCAAATTTTTATTTTTCACGAAAAAATCAGAGGTGATCATCATTTTAGGCAAAATTTTCGAAAACTTGATACATAACCATTATACAGCCACCAAAAAAGATGCATAACACATTCTGCTGACGCATAACGAATTATGCAACCATTTTCTCCACTGCATAATAAATTATGCATCTGCATAACAAAGTTATGCATCTATAACAAGTTATGTAGCCATTGTTTTGGTTGATTTTAGTGCTACATAAAAAATTGATGCATTATGCAACCATATTTTCGAATCCATAACAGATTATGCATCAATTTTCTCGATGCATAAAAGATTGTGCAACAATTTTCTCGATGCATAATGCATTATGCAGCCATATTTTTGTATGCATAACAGGTTATGCATCAATTTTCACGACTACATAACATGTTATGCAGATATTATTGTAGGTGCATGACAAGTTATGCAGCATTTTTTTTCTTGGTTTCAATATTAATAAAAAAATAGCTGCAAAACGTGTTATGCAACCATTCTATGGACTGCATAACAAATTATGCAAAAAAAAAAAGTTGCATAACTTGTCATGCACCTACAATAATAGCTACATAACGTGTTATGCAACCATTTATGGGACTGTATAACAAGTTATGCAACAAATTTTGTAGATGCATAACAGGTTACGCAACCTCAACACCAACACTATCTTCAATAAATATCACTTAAATCACGGTGATACCAATAGAAGCATAATGGACTAAGATATGTAACACTAACATTTAAACAAAACTGAAATCTTTGCAACAAATCAAAACCAATATTAAAAGAGCAATGTACATAATATATACTAAATACTACTGCAAAACGGACCAATCCAAATACTGGCTCACATAAATTTTCGTGAGGTGCACACACTAAGAAAAAGTTCCTTCCCAAATTAGTGTCTACTTTTAAGTGTTCATCATTCCTTACTCTACAACAAAACAAAAAGACAAAAACAAATAAACAACTAATCGAGCAGAGAAACATGGATTATCACCACTGCTTTTGAATTTCAACTACTAAATGACTGATTGCAGAACTTTCAACATCTAGTCCATTACAAACAACCAACTTGCATCAAATTTTACCAAATTATAACTCCAGTGCTAACAATCACGGGGCTAAATGCAAATAGACCCTTCCAAAAATATAACACTTAGTTGTCAATCATTAAACTCGTGGCTTGCCGGTCACAATTGGGTGCAACCAAGTAACTTGAATTTAGAATCATGAGAATCTGGTGAGTTATGTATTTCTAAAAACATCTTATGTGCAGTTTGTTGCTGGTGATCTTTAAACTCACTGTATCTCCTTTCACGACTACAGTACTAAGTGAAAACCTTAAAAACAACAACAAATTAACTACAAGAAATTCACATAGTATGGTGATGCAACAATGAATGGCACCAAGAAGAATATGAATGACACAACCAGATATAAACAATAACAGTACCTACCGTTCACGGCTACCATCCGATATACTTTTTTTCACTGTCTTGCTTCTGCTATTTTCGGTTCTTACAAATCCTTCTTATCCTCTATTCCTCAAACACAACAACCAGAACCCACTGTTCTATCAGCATCACTATCTCTCATAACCAAATCAATGGCGACACATCATTTTTCGACCAAATACAGAATGGATCGATACCCAATTTTTGAAGCTCGTCTTCTATTCCATGTCGTGAAAATACCAATCTTTCCTGTTCTTCTTGAATTCACCCTAAAAAATTTGAATCGACAATTTCTCATAAGGAAAAAATTCCTCCTCCAATTAAACTACTGTCGTCAAGAATCATACTCTCAACTCTTATAATGTTGCTTTTGTTGCTGCGAACCCCTTGTGATTTGCAAATCCCTTCTTCTACTCTCTTTCTCTCGTCGAAGTAATGGAGACTTCCGCCTTTAAAAGAAGAGAAAAAAACTGATAGAACCTAATTTCCTAAATTATGGGCTTCTATGAAATTTTCACCCAAAAATTAGGTGCGCTCCTGAGATTTCACACCCGTGAGTTTGAGGGTGAAAAAAACTGAAAAATGGATGTGGTGGTAGTTTTCACTTATCACATCGGCTTTGGTAAGCCCAGTACTGTTGATGTGGATCATTCGATTAGGAGAATTAAGGAGGTGAATAGGAATCACAAGAAGATGCATAACTAAATATCTACTTGCCCCCTGCAGTCTACTCATCAGTGACCCATACCAATGATTCATCACTGTCCAATGTACGATGTAATGTGGTTTGTCTGATTGGCATTTTGTTGATCATGCGAACATGAGTTGGAATCATATTTCTCCACAAATGGTTGCTTTTTGAAAACGTGATAATTTATGTGTTCAAATCTGCTAGGCCCAAGCCAAGAAACAAACTCCAAAACAGACTTGTGTGGTGGAAAACGTGTTGATCCCAAGAAAATTTTTGGGAAAGTCGGGCTTGTGGTAATTGTGAACCCTAACAATAGATGAAGGACATAATTAAAAGAAACTAAAACTTAAACCAACTTCACATCGAGCGAAAAACATATGCGCTTCTTGTGTTCATAAGAGCAAGTACTATGGTGTACGTTTTGTTGGCTGAAAATTTAGAAAAATATGGTTTAGTCCAAAATCCCATCTAAATATGCTAATTAGTCCATACCCATTCAATCAAAGCCGGAGACAGGAATTTAAGACAGCGGTGCAAGAAAAAATACACTGCCATGAAATTTTTTCTTTTAAGAAAACAAGGTGCCAAGTTCAGACTAATGAGAGATGCTTTTGGTTTGCTTTTGCGAATACAAGTCTCCTGTGTATGAGTGATTGAGGGAGACGGTCAAAGTGGACTTTTTTCTATTGGGCTGGTTGTTTTTTAGGGCTACGGGTATGCAAGTACTAAGATTTTAGGGGGTGCAAAGTTGTTTTTTTTCCCCTTTCTGGCTTGAAAAATACAAAACTTCATACCGTTTTTGAAAATCAAGGGGTGCAATTGCAACCCCTTGCAACATGTTCCCTAAGCCCCTGTATTCAACTAGTGTTTGGTAAAAATAATTAAAAACGCTTTATCCAAATCACTTTCCAAATCCCTCAACTTTTAAAAACTGGGAAGGAGGAACTTTTAAAAACTACAAAAGCATAAGCTTTGGTCCTATATAAACTTAATACTTGATTTATCATTTTATCGCTATCTTATTTTAAAATGACAAAAGTTACCCATAAATTTATATACAATCAATTTTTATTTATTATAATTTATTTTTTAAATATTATTATATTTATTTTCGAACTGTTTATATACCATTTCATTTCACCCTGTTTGATTATTGACTAAGTTTGCTTGCTTAATAATAATGAACTGTTATAATATTAAATAAACATTTTTTCGGTTTTTTGTTTGAAAATTATATATATATATATATATATATATATTAATAAGTGGGTTAAGTAAGCTATTTTTTTTAACAATCATAATAATAGCGACAATTAGTAAATTTGATATTATATGTATATTTATATTTAATAATTAAAAATTAATTATTTTTAAACCAAATAAAATTGACTAAAACTATTTCCATTGAAATGTATGTTTTTGTCATTTGCTACAACAATAATGGTTGAATCTCATATTTTACCAAATACACTTTGGTTTCTTTTTAATCAGTTTTAACTTTAATTAATTTTTTACCAAACATTTAACTGTTTTTTCTCACAGCACAACAACGCACAACAGAAAAGTGCTTTTACAAAAGCTGCAACAATGCCAAACTAAGCCTTAAAATATGGAAAATACATATATAACCTTGTTGATTTACAATTTAGTCCAAATATTTACATTTTAGTCCAAAATGACTTATGATGATGTCAGTCATTTTAAATAATATAAAAAATAATTAAAAAACAATTTATCTTTTGAACCGTTTGTCCAAAATTCACAATTTTTTTATATTCGGAAAGCTCTTTCCGAGAGCTATAAAAAGAGTACCCATATGACTATATAATTTTTATTTTTTTTAAATCTTAGTTTATATTGGTGTACAAATATGTACACATCTCCAAAAATCTTGGAAAATCCAAAACAAGACAACAGGCAACTTAAATAGTCCACCTAAGCACCACTAACAAGCATGCTACTAAAATCTAACACATAGCAAGTACCTAAACGCATAAGAAGCATGTTATTAAAATCAGAAAATCTTAGTTTCCATGCTTTACAATAAACGTCATAGCTTCAGGAGTTGCTAACTCTACTGCCATTATTATATCTCCTTCATTTTCTCTATCGTCGTCATCATCAACAATGACCATCTACAAGATAGACCCAACAAAAGTTGAATTAAATCATGGACAACTCGACCACGCTAGATCAAACCAGTTCCGAGCTATGGGTGCAACTTTCAGCCCAAAAAAGAAAAGAAAAAGAGATGTGAGTATCATCACTTTCACGGTTTCACTAGTACTTGTAGGTGCAACTGTACTTTTGAGTATCATCCTCCATAATACTTCCACAACAGACACATGATTTAGTTAGTTACTCACAAGGACCCTGTTTACACCATCAAAAAAGAAAACACAAAAATATCAAAAACATTCATCTTTTGCCAGAAAACAAGTTCACTATTAAGCTAATTCTGAAAATTTTGAGTAATTGTGTTTACGGAAACTCAACCATGTCATTAAATTAGGACCCATAAGAAGGTAAAAGAAGATAGCTGTTATTTTGAGTAATAACCAGCATGTGTACAAACATGTACACCTCTACAAATACCTCTACAATCAACGGGTGTACAATTATATACACACTAGCTTAAAAAGTATGAAACCAGAGTAGGTCCCCAATGACAAAAAACGGTGAATCTTAACGAACACTAAACTTCAGTTTTATGATTTCTGAGTATCTACCGCCACTACATTTATTTTTAATGGAATAGGATCCTAGTACTAGAGTTATCCTTACAATATTATATGCTACATTGCTAGAATTCATAAATTTAATATGGAAGTCAGGCAACATAGAAATAGGAAACAACTCATCCAGACGTGTCCATATCAAAGTATGGCTTGTATATAGCAACCGTGAATATTCATAATTTTGTATCCAACCACTTAGTTATTGATCTTCAGAAGTACTACTACCAGAAGTTGGTTTCAAAAACTAATCTACATTGGTTGAAATCATGTTAAAACTATCAACAGAAACATAAACCAGATAAATAAAAAAACTCTACTTCACCGACTAAAAACTAATGCAACTACGTAAGGTTGATTCCTATACTGAAAGGACCATTAAAAACCATGAATATGAAGCGTCAAAAATAAGACCAGCTAACCAAATCTAAAAACCTACAGTGATAGAAACATGACTTATAGTGTATGACTATCAAAACCATGTGCACAAACTGGTAACACAAGCACAAGCTTACAGAGTCGTTTTTCTACACGTGCACCAGTTTGTACACCTAGGCATCTATCCATCATGAGCTTATCAAGTCAATCTTTTTTCCATGTGCACCAATTTGCACACCATAGTTACTTATGCAAAAATTAGCTTATGGAGTCATTTTTCACATATGCACCAGATTGTACACCCTAAGAAGATATTATCTTTATAAAACTGAAAAAGAAAAATGGAGATACATTCAAAGGCCAAGTCCACTCAGTAATTATATAACTCCTTAGGTTATTTGGAATATCAACCAGTACCAAAATGAAACGAGGTGAATTTTTTCACATGTGTACCAGATTGTACACCATGAGAAGATATTATCTTTATAAAAGTGAAAAATAAAAATGGAGCTACATTCAAAGGCCAAGTTCGCTCAATCATTATATAACTCCTCGGGTTGTTTGGAATATCAACCAGTACCAAAATGAAATATGATTTTAGTGTTTATTTGATCCATATTAAAATGCGCATCAGTCATACATTGAGATGCATCAGCTGTACAAACATAGCTATACTAAAACATTTGTCTATTCATAATGCTGTAGCATGTGATATATCAAACTATACTAAATTTTTTCATGTTGACATCCAGGTCAATAAACTATACTAGAAATTATCTAACTTGTAGTTGAGGAAAAAAAGAGGGAATGAATTCTTCCCACATTTTCTACAATAAAAATAGTAGTTAAGCTAAAGACTGCATTGATAGTTTCAAGCACAATGGAAAAAATACAAATACACTAACATTTGCAACTAGTTCCCAACATTTTCCCGCAATATAAGATATTGTGAAAACCCCAAATGAGAAAGAAAAAAAAACTGACATTTTTTTGACCAGAAATGTCTCAAATATGAGCTTTGTTGACTTTAATTTTAACTTTCAATCTCTGAGTAATATGTTCTTGTATGTTTCCTTCTTCATTACTCTGGCTGCCAACATCTCAAAATCTTCTAGTGTTACATGTACTCTATGTTTCCTTAAAACAAACATCCCGATATTTTATGGTCCTTCTCTGCATACAGCCTGTGAGTAAGAAAAGAGTTCATCAAACACAAATTCAAAGGAAAGTAAGTAACAGTAGTAATAAAACTCATAATGCTGCAGGAACAGAAAACCCCACAGGCTACAACGATCAAGATGTGCACACATTAACGATCAAGAGGTGTACATCTATGTACACATTAACGATCAACATGTGTACAACTATGTACACATTAAAAATCAAAATGTGTACAAGATTATACACATTAAAAAAATTGAGTCGGTACCTAAGCCAATTCAAAAGAGAGAAACAAGTTAAGGTCCAACTGGTGTCAAGCATTGCAAATTATATCAAAACTTTAAAAACCTCGACAAATTGCAATACGCTGTGCTGGTATCTTGTGTGTGAAAATAATATCGCCTGATACATCATTAGCAACATAAGTTTCTCAATATAGCTACCAAACTAGATACAATTAAATACCTACTGAAATTAAGAATTTATGCTATCACAATTGGTAACATGGGCTAGAATGCTAGTGGCGCACTTTAGGTCTCTTGAGAACGAATTGTAATGCCAACAATAGAATATAGAAATGTTTCTACTCATGCCTAAATTACAATTCATATCCTAAGCTTTATGCTTATACCCATGCTTCCATCCATTGTGGCCCTTTAGCACCATCCAACGCACAGTCAACGATACAGCCATCAATTGAAAGTTGTTGCATAGCACATTCGTCCAATAACCAAATTCAATAAGGAGATCACAAAATATAATTGGTGTACAGGCATATACACCTCATATAGCAAGCACAAAAAAAGGTGCACTTTTTATGTGCACCTATATAACTGGTGTACAAGAAAACACAACGATTTAGCATAATGGTTGGATTGGACAATGAACCCCATAGAAAATTACTTGACTCCGAAAGGTTCATACCCTATAGACTTGTGCCCATACTGCGATACTAAATTTCGCCAAATGGTACTGTCATATCATTTTAACACGACCTTTCATAAGATTAAAAAGTCCGGCAGGTGTTCACATCCCTAGTTCAGTCTACTGATTTTAAGAGATGCACAACTGCTTATGTGTTCAATTAATAAATATCCTCAAATAGCAGTATCAAACTATTAACTTTCCCAAAGCCTCATGTCACATATTCTAACTAGCAAGATAAGTCATTTCATGATCTAACACGATACTGCGACGTACTAATAGGCCACCGTTGCAAATCTAATGCCATAAATGCACCCAAGCTTACTGTCCTAGTTTGGTCAGTCCATAGTTCTAAACGGATGTACAATTTAAAATTCTAAGAGTACATATAACTAGCCACATGACTACCATCAAAGTAAAGTAATACAACAAAATCCGTGAGCAAATTATACCATACTCGACTACGAACAATGTTTTCAAATATGTATTATCCTAATAAGACGACGCCCATACAGTTCAACTAAGATGTGAGAGTCATTTGTACCTCAATAGATTGGTCTAACAACGTTTTTACATATAAATCCACAAATCTCCTAACCTACATAGTATGGCCCAAGTGATATGTATTTGATTTCCGATCTCACTCCATAAAATGATATGCATGAGTTCACTTCATTTTCATAATGTCAACAGTCACCATAGTGCGAACATCGCACCAAAACAAGGTTACTACAAATAAAGAAGCAGGCTATACAACAATACAAATGTAAATTTCATGAGACAAATTATATTCAAAACCATATTCTAACTTGTAACTGCACCATTGATATCATTACCTCTAATTCTCATAACCTTCTCCTATGTCAGTTTAGCAGGATACCTAATTTAGCTTCATTTCATCACAATCTCCAAACATTGAATATCAGTTCCACAAGGAACTCTTAATTCAACTTTACACAATCATGTCTATTTCAGTTCTAGGTAACACCCATAAATAATCAACCAAATCAATTCAATTCCATATAAGCATATAAATCAAATATGAAACTCTGAATTCGGATTCTCTTGATTACCTTTTCTTTCGAGATTGACACAATCACTCGAATTATCACCACCACCATCAGTTCCCTGAACCCTAGAATAATCCTAACTCCCCATTCTCTCTGACTTTTTATTTCTTTCCTCTTTCTCTAATTTAATTCAATTCTCAAATCATCAAACCGAGTATTTAATTCCTTCTTAACCATCACCAAATCAAATCTTCAATCAATTTCCAAAAGCCTAATTCTTCAATTAAATCCCTATTCTTCCATTTATGTATCTTCTCGATTCCTAATTCATCTACCAGCAACATCACCACGATCTAATTCTTCTTCACAACTCTAAGAAATCAAATCATCACCCACTCCATCTAGATTTCAAATCAAGAAACCCTAAATCTGATTCTGTTTTACCTTTTCTCAGGAAACCCTAACCCAAACAAATCAACATAACTAAGGACACCTTCCTATATTCATCTAATTCACTATTTTTTTTCATAGTTATCATCAACGAGTTGCAGTTCCTGGATAAGAGAAAATAACAGAGAACAAAAGAGAATGGAAAGAAGAAAAAAAGAGTTTCTCTCGGTCTCTCTCTATCTCCCTCTCTCTGAATCTCTCCTGAAATCTGTATAATCAAATGAATTCAAACGATTATAACTCCGAAGGGTAATTTTGGTAGTGAAAAAATTCGGGAGTTTTTGAATCGGTTAGACTTTGGATTAACTCGTTTAAATTTGGACTACACTGTTTAAGATGGCTGAATTTTGGAATAGAAAGTACTGGGATAGAAGGGACAGGACTAGAGCGTCCAAAGCCCAAGAAAAAAGGGATTAAACGTTAATTTCTACCTGAAAATTAGCCATAGAGGCAAGACAAGAGAAGAGGAGTTGGCAACTCTTATGGGCCTAGGCTAACTAAGGGCAGAAACCTAGTTATCTCCCCTTCACTTTCTTCTTATCCTCCACCATTTTCTCTTAAATCCAAAAAAATAAAATAAAAATAAAGTAAATTTGTCCTTTTTTATTTTTAAATATGTTTAAGCTCGTTTGACGGTTTTTAAAGGGTTTGTTCTATACTCAAAGGAGGTTCCATTGCAAGTTTCAATTTTGAATTTCACCCACAAATTTATCAAAGGTTAGTAATTGTAATTATAAGCTTTGGAATCAAAGTTCTTATTGAAAAAGCGGGGGTCTAACAACACCACCCCATATTTCGCTTAGCAATCTGTATGGACTAACTCCGAAATACTTTCTAGAGAATCAACTAGACAGTCAGACTCAATCTAGGTAAAAGTATCTCAAGGAGTTAATATATCTCTCTTGTTTTTATTTACTCAAGCTAATGGAAATCAGCGAGTCTTTAATCAAACACAAGGAATAACTTGGATGGTAACAAAGACCAATATCCAAGGATCAATCAATGACAATCAACAACCAAAGGTTGGATTATTCTAATTGATGATCTAAACGCACAACCTTTATTATTTCAATTATAAATATGAAAAAATATAATGCGAAAATTGAAATGACACAGACACCAGAAATTTTGTTAACGAGGAAACCGCAAATGCAAAAAAACCTTGGGACCTAGTCCAGATTGAACACACACTGTATTAAGCCGCTGAACACACATTATTAAGCCGCTACAGACACTAGGCTACTCCAAGCTAACTTCAGACTGGACTGTATTTGAACCCAAATCAGTCTCCCACCGATCCAAGGTACAGTGGTACTCCCCACACCTCTGATCCCAGTAGGATACTGCGCACATGATTCCCTTAGCTGATCTCACCCACAACTAAGAGTTGCTACGACCCAAAATCGCAGGCTTTGACAATAAACAAATCTCTCACACAGACAAGTCTATCAAAGGATCAATCTGTCTCCCACAGATAAATCCTAAAGGTTTTGTTCCGTCTTTTGATAATAATCAAGGTGAACAGGAACCAATTGATAATCCGGTCTTATATTCCCAAAGAACAGCCTAGAGTTATCAATCATCTCACAACAATCTTAATCGTATGGTAGCGAAACAATATATTGCGGAATCACAAACAATGAGACGAAGATGTTTGTGACTACTTTTAATATCTTGCATATCGGAGATATCAATCTCAAGCCAATCAATCTGATTGTACTCGTACGATAGAAGATGCAAGATCAAATCACACAACTACGATAAAAGTAGTATCGGTATGGCTTCAAAATCCCAATAAAGTCTTTAAGTCGTTAACCTGGTTTTAGAAGAAGAAAACCAAAGGTTAAAGGATAAACGACTTTAGCACGCAAACTAGTATCACACTAAGGTGTGGGGATCATTTTTGCACAATACTAGATGTCTCCTTTATATAGTCTTTCAAATCAGGGTTTGCAATTCAGTTATCTTGGTAACAAAGCAATCAATATACACCGTTAGATGAAAACCTGATTTAGATTCAAGCTAATATTTCTCAACCGTTAGATCGAAAACTTAACTTGTTACACTCACTTGACAATGCACGTTTCTAGATTTGTTAACCGTACCCAAACATATGCACTTGTTGGTTCAACAATAGTTAACCAAAAGGTTAGCCATATGACCATTCCATATCAACCATGTTCTTCTTCACCATAATGATAGACATATTTTTGTGTCTGAATCGTTCTCAGTTTCTATATTGTTAGTGCTCATTTTTGTACTTATTATATTGTGTTTATGTGTGTGTAGGTATTTTTGGTGAATAAACATTTTTGGAAAAATCGGGTCGAAAAGTTGTCTAAAGCACTCGGAGGACACGTGTTATTCGGACATCCAGTTTTGGATAAGGGGCTGCTCAATTACTAAGGGGCGCCTCATTTACTATTTGCACCCCCATCTCTATTAGGGGGCAGGTCATCTCCTACATTTCAAATTCTGGTTTTGGCGGGAAATGGTGCTCTTCAGGTGGCAGAATTAGGGTTCGTATTTTGGGGGTGTTTTAGAAGGACTCAATAATAGCTATGGACTCAACCATTCTATGGATTGCATAAAAAATTATGCAAAAAAAAAGTTGCATAACTTGTCATGCACCTACAATAATAGCTACATAATGTGTTATGCAACCATTTATGGGACTGTATAACAAGTTATGCAACAAATTTTGTAGATGCATAACAGTTTACGCAACCTCAACACCAACACTATCTTCAATAAATATCACTTAAATCACGGTGATACCAATAGAAGCATATTGGACTAAGATATGTAACACTAACATTTAAACAAAACTGAAATCTTTGCAACAAATCAAAACCAATATTAAAAGAGCAATGTACATAATATATACTAAATACTGCTGCAAAACGGACCAATCCAAATACTGGCTCACATAAATTTTCGTGAGGTGCACACACTAAGAAAAAGTTCCTTCCCAAATTAGTGTCTACTTTTAAGTGCTCATCATTCCTTACTCTACAGCAAAACAAAAAGACAAAAACAAATAAACAACTAATCGAGCAGAGAAACATGGATTATCACCACTGCTTTTGAATTTCAACTACTAAATGACTGATTGCAGAACTTTCAACATCTAGTCCATTACAAACAACCAACTTGCATCAAATTTTACCAAATTATAACTCCAGTGCTAACAATCACGGGGCTAAATGCAAATAGACCCTTCTAAAAATATAACACTTAGTTGTCAATCATTAAACTCGTGGCTTGCCGGTCACAATTGGATGCAACACCAAGTAACTTGAATTTAAAATCATGAGAATCTGGTGAGTTATGTATTTCTAAAAACATCTTATGTGCAGTTTGTTGCTGGTGATCTTTACACTCACTGTATCTCCTTTCACGACTACAGTACTAAGTGAAAACCTTAAAAACAACAACAAATTAACTACAAGAAATTCACATAATATGGTGATGCAACAATGAATGGCACCAAGAAGAATATGAATGACACAACCAGATATAAACAATAACAGTACCTACCGTTCACGGCTACCATCAGATATACTTTTTTCACTGTCTTGCTTCTGCTATTTTCGGTTCTTACAAATCCTTCTTATCCTCTATTCCTCAAACACAACAACCAGAACCCACTGTTCTATCAGCATCACTATCTCTCATAACCAAATCAATGGCGACACATCATTTTTCGGCCAAATCCAGAATGGATCGATACCCAATTTTTGAAGCTCGTTTTCTATTCCATGTCGTGAAAATACCAATCTTTCCTGTTCTTCTTGAATTCACCCTAAAAAATTTGAATCGACAATTTCTCATAAGGAAAAAATTCCTCCTCCAATTAAACTATTGTCGTCAAGAATCATACTCTCAACTCTTATAATGTTGCTTCTGTTGCTGCGAACCCCTTGTGATTTGCAAATCCCTTCTTCTACTCTCTTTCTCTCGTCGAAGTAATGGAGACTTCTGCCTTTAAAAGAAGAGAAAAAAACTGATAGAACCTAATTTCCTAAATTATGGGCTTCTGTGAAATTTTCACCCAAAAGTTAGGTGCGCTGCTGAGATTTCACACCCGTCAATTTGAGGGTGAAAAAAACTGAAAAATGGATGTGGTGGTAGTTTTCACTTATCACATCGGCTTTGGTAAGCCCAGTACTGTTGATGTGGATCATTCGATTAGGAGAATTAAGGAGGTAAATAGGAATCGCAAGAAGATGCATAACTAAATATCTACTTGCCCCTGCAGTCTACTCATCAGTGACCCATATCAATGATTCATCACTGTCCAATGTACGATGTAATGTGATTTGTCTGATTGGCATTTTGTTGATCATGCGAACATGAGTTGGAATCATATTTCTCCACAAATGGTTGCTTTTTGAAAACGTGATAATTTATGTGTTCAAATCTGCTAGGCCCAAGCCAAGAAACAAACTCCAAAACAGACTTGTGTGGTGGAAAACGTGTTGATCCCAAGAAATTTTTTGGGAAGGTCGGGCTTGTGGGAATTGTGAACCCTAACAATAGATGAAGGACATAATTAAAAGAAACTAAAACTTAAACCAACTTCACATCGAACGAAAAACATATGCGTTTCTTGTGTTCATAAGAGCAAGTACTATGGTGTACGTTTTGTTGGCTGAAAATTTAGAAAAATATGGTTTAGTCCAAAATCCCATCTAAATATACTAATTAATCCATACCCATTCAATCAAAGGCGGAGACAGGAATTTAAGACAGGGGTGTAAGAAAAAATACACTGCCATAAAAAATTTTCTTTTAAGAGAACAAGGTGCCAAGTTCAGACTAATGAGAGATGCTTTTGGTTTGCTTTTGCGAATACAAGTCTCCTGTGTATGAATGATTGAGGGAGACGGTCAAAGTGGACTTTTTTCTATTGGGCTGGTTGTTTTTTTGGGCTTATGGTGTGCAAGTACTAAGATTTTACGGGGTGCAAAGTTGTTTCTTTTCCCCTTTCTGGCTTGAAAAATACAAAACTTCATACCGTTTTTGAAAATCAAGGGGGTGCAATTGCAACCCCTTGCAACATGTTCCCTCCGCCCCTGTATTCAACTAGTGTTTGGTAAAAATAATTAAAAACGCTTTTTATTCAAATCACTTTCCAAATCCCTCAACTTTTAAAAGCTGGGAAGGAGGAACTTTTAAAAACTACAAAAGCATAAGCTTTGATCCTATATAAACTTAATACTTGATTTATCTTTTTTATCCCTATCTTATTTTAAAATGACAAAAGTTACCCATAAATTTATATACAATCAATTTTTATTTATTATAATTTATTTTTTAAATATTATTATATTTATTTTCAAACTGTTTATATACCATTTCATTTCACCCTGGGTAATTATTGACTAAGTTTGATTGCTTAATAATAATGAACTGTTATAATATTAAATAAACATTTTTTCGGTTTTTTGTTTGAAAATTATATATATATTAAGAAGTGGGTTAAGTAAAATATTTTTTTTAACAATCATAATAATAGCGACAATTAGTAAATTTGATATTATATGTATATTTATATTTAATAGTTAAAAATTAATTATTTTTAAACCAAATAAAATTGACTAAAACTATTTCCATTGAAATGTCTGTTTTTATCATTTGCTACAACAACAATGGTTGAATCTCATATTTTACCAAATACACTTTGATTTCTTTTTTAATCAGTTTTAAGTTTAATTAATTTTTTACCAAACATTTAACTGTTTTTTTCTCACAGCACAGCAACGCACAACAGAAAAGTGTTTTTACAAAAGCTGCAGCAATACCAGACTAAACCTTAAAATATGGAAAATACATATATAACCTTGTTGATTTACAATTTAGTCCAAATATTTACATTTTAGTCCAAAATGACTTATGATGATGTCAGTCATTTTAAATAATATAAAAAATAATTAAAAAACAATTTATCTTTTGAACCGTTTGTCCAAAATTCGCAATTTTTTTATATTCGGAAAGCTCTTTCCGAGAGCTATAAAAAGAGTACCCATATGACTATATAATTTTTATTTTTTTTAAATCTTAGTTTACATTGGTGTACAAATATGTACACATCTCCAAAAATGTTGGAAAATCCAAAACAAGACAACATGCAACTTAAATAGTCCACCTAAGCACCACTAACAAGCATGCTACTAAAATGTAACACATAGCAAGTACCTAAACACATAAGAAGCATGTTATTAAAATCAGAAAATCTTAGTTTCCATGCTTTACAATAAACGTCATAGCTTCAGGAGTTGCTAACTCTGCTGCCATTATTAGATCTCCTTCATTTTCTCTATCGTCGTCATCATCAACAATGACCATCTACAAGATAGACCCAACAAAAGTTGAATTAAATCATGGACAACTCGACCACGCTAGATCAAACCAGTTCCGAGCTATGAGTGCAACTTTCAGCTCAAAAAAGAAAAGAAAAAGAGATGTGAGTATCATCACTTTCACGGTTTCACTAGTACTTGTAGGTGCAACTGTACTTTTGAGTATCATCCTCCATAATACTTCCACAACAGACACATGATTTAGTTAGTGACTCACAAGGACCCTGTTTACACCATCAAAAAAGAAAACACAAAAATATCAAAAACATTCATCTTTTGCCAGAAAACAAGTTCACTATTAAGCTAATTCTGAAAATTTTGAGTAATTGTGTTTACGGAAACTCAACCATGTCATTAAATTAGGACCCATAAGAAGGTAAAAGAAGATAGCTGTTATTTTGAGTAATAACCAGCATGTGTACAAACATGTACACCTCTACAAATACCTCTACAATCAACGGGTGTACAATTATATACACACTAACTTAAAAAGTATGAAACTAGAGTAGGTCCCCAATGACAAAAAACGGTGAATCTTAACGAACACTAAACTTCGGTTTTATGATTTCTGAGTATCTACCGCCACTACATTTATTTTTAATGGAATAGGATCCTAGTACTAGAGTTATCCTTACAATATTATATGCTACATTGCTAGAATTCATAAATTTAATGTGGAAGTCAGGCAACATAGAAATAGGAAACAACTCATCCAGACGTGTCCATATCAAAGTATGGCTTGTATATAGCAACCGTGAATATTCATAATTTTGTATCCAACCACTTAGTTATTGATCTTCAGAAGTACTACTACCAGAAGTTGGTTTCAAAAACTAATCTACATTGGTTGAAATCATGTTAAAACTATCAACAGAAACGTAAACCAGATAAATAAAAAAACTCTACTTCACCGACTAAAAACTAATGCAACTACGTAAGGTTGATTCCTATACTGAAAGGACCATTAAAAACCATGAATATGAAGCGTCAAAAACAAGACCAGCTAACCAAATCTAAAAACCTACAGTGATAGAAACATGACTTATAGTGTATGACTATCAAAACCATGTGCACAAACTGGTAACACAAGCACAAGCTTACAGAGTCGTTTTTCTACACGTGCACCAGTTTGTACACCTAGGCATCTATCCATCATGAGCTTATCAAGTCAATCTTTTTTCCATGTGCACCAATTTGCACACCATAGTTACTTATGCAAAAATTAGCTTATGGAGTCATTTTTCACATATGCACCAGATTGTACACCCTGAGAAGATATTATCTTTATAAAAGTGAAAAAGAAAAATGGAGATACATTCAAAGGCCAAGTCCACTCAGTAATTATATAACTCCTTAGGTTATTTGGAATATCAACCAGTACCAAAATGAAACGAGGTGAATTTTTTCACATGTGTACCAGATTGTACACCATGAGAAGATATTATCTTTATAAAAGTGAAAAATAAAAATGGAGCTACATTCAAAGGCCAAGTTCGCTCAATCATTATATAACTCCTCGGGTTGTTTGGAATATCAACCAGTACCAAAATGAAATATGATTTTAGTGTTTATTTGATCCATATTAAAATGCGCATCAGTCATACATTGAGATGCATCAGCTATACAAACATAGCTATACTAAAACATTTGTCTATTCATAATGCTGTAGCATGTGATATATCAAACTATACTAAATTTTTTCATGTTGACATCCAGGTCAATAAACTATACTAGAAATTATCTAACTTGTATTTGAGGAAAAAAAGAGGGAATGAATTCTTCCCACATTTTCTACAATAAAAATAGTAGTTAAGCTAAAGAATGCATTGATAGTTTCAAGCACAATGGAAAAAATACAAATACACTAACATTTGCAACTAGTTCCCAACATTTTCCCGCAATATAAGATATTGTGAAAACCCCAAATGAGAAAGAAAAAAAACTGACATTTTTTTGACCAGAAGTGTCCCAAATATGAGCTTTGTTGACTTTAATTTTAACTTTGAATCTCTGAGTAATCTGTTCTTGTATGTTTCCTTCTTCATTACTCTGGCTGCCAACATCTCAAAATCTTCTAGTGTTACATGTACTCTATGTTTCCTTAAAACAAACATCCCGATATTTTATGGTCCTTCTCTGCATACAGCCTGTGAGTAAGAAAAGAGTTCATCAAACACAAATTCAAAGGAAAATAAGTAACAGTAGTAATAAAACTCATAATGTTGCAGGAATAGAAAACCCCACAGGCTACAACGATCAAGATGTGCATACATTAACGATCAAGAGGTGTACATCTATGTACACATTAACGATCAACATGTGTACAACTATGTACACATTAAAAATCAAAATGTGTACAAGATTATACACATTAAAAAAATTGAGTCGGTACCTAAGCCAATTCAAAAGAGAGAAACAAGTTAAGGTCCAACTGGTGTCAAGCATTGCAAATTATATCAGAACTTTAAAAATCTCGACATATTGCAATACGCTGTGCTGGTATCTTGTGTGTGAAAATCATATCGCCTGATACAACATTAGCAACATAAGTTTCTCAATATAGCTACCAAACTAGATACAATTAAATACCTACTGAAATTAAGAATTTATGTTATCACAATTGGTAACATGGGCTAGAATACTAGTGGCGCACTTTAGATCTCTTGAGAACGAATTGTAATGCCAACAATAGAATACAGAAATATTTCTACTCATGCCTAAATTACAATTCATATCCTAAGCTTTATGCTTATACCCATGCTTCCATCCATTGTGGCCTTTCTACACAGACAACGGTCTCTCTCTATCTCCCTCTCTCTGAATCTCTCCTGAAATCTGTATAATCAAATGAATTCAAACGATTATAACTCCGAAGGGTAATTTTGGTAGTGAAAAAATTCGGGAGTTTTTGAATCTGTTAGACTTTGGATTAACTCGTTTAAATTTGGACTACACTGTTTAAGATGGCTGAATTTTGGAATAGAAAGTACTGGGCTAAAAAGGGACATGACTAAAGCGTCCAAAGCCCAAGAAAAAAGGGATTAAACGTTAATTTCTACCTGAAAATTAGCCATAGAGGCAAGACAAGAGAAGAGGAGTTGGCAACTCTTATGGGCCTGTGCTAACTAAGGGAAGAAACCTAGTTATCGCCCCTTCACTTTCTTCTTATCCTCCACCATTTTCTTTTAAATCCAAAAAAATAAAATAAAAATAAAATAAATTTGTCCTTTTTTATTTTTAAATATGTTTAAGCTCGTTTGACGGTTTTTAAAGGGTTTGTTCTATACTCAAAGGAGGTTCCATTGCAAGTTTCAATTTTGAATTTCACCCACAAATTTATCAAAGGTTAGTAATTTTAATTATAAGCTTTGGAATCAAAGTTCTTATTGAAAAATCGGGGGTCTAACAACACCACCCAATATTTCGCTTAGCAATCTGTATGGACTAACTCCGAAATACTTTCTAGAGAATCAACTAGACAGTCAGACTCAATCTAGGTAAAAGTATCTCAAGGAGTTAATATCTCTCTCTTGTTTTGATTTACTCAAGCTAATAGAAATCAGCGAGTCTTTAATCAAACACAAGGAATAACTTGGATGGTAACAAAGACCAATATCCAAGGATCAATCAATGACAATCAACAACCAAAGGTTGGATTATTCTAATTGATGATCTAAACGCACAAACTTTATTATTTCAATTATAAATATGAAACAATATAATGCGAAATTGAAATGACACAGACACCAGAAATTTTGTTAACGAGGAAACCGCAAATGCAAAAAGACCTCGGGACCTAGTCCAGATTGAACACACACTGTATTAAGCCGCTGAACACACACTATTAAGCCGCTACAGACACTAGGCTACTCCAAGCTAACTTCAGACTGGACTGTATTTGAACCCAAATCAGTCTCCCACCGATCCAAGGTACAGTGGTACTCCCCACACCTATGATCCCAACAGGATACTGCGCACTTGATTCCCTTAGATAATCTCACCCACAACTAAGAGTTGTTACGACCCAAAATCGCAGGCTTTGACAATAAACAAATCTGTCTCACACAGACAAGTCTATCAAAGGATCAATCTGTCTCCCACAGATAAATCCTAAAGGTTTTGTTCCGTGTTTTGATAATAATCAAGGTGAACAGGAACCAATTGATAATCCGGTCTTATATTCCCAAAGAACAGCCTAGACTTATATCAATCATCTCACAACAATCTTAATAGTATGGTAGCGAAACAATATGTTGCGGAATCACAAACAATGAGACGGAGATGTTTGTGACTACTTTTTATATCTTGCATATCGGAGATATCAATCTCAAGCCAATCAATCTGATTGTACTCGTACGATAGAAGATGCAAGATCAAATCACACAACTATGATAAAAGTAGTATCGGTATGGCTTCAAAATCCCAATGAAGTCTTTAAGTCGTTAACCTGGTTTTAGAAGAAGAAAACCAAAGGTTAAAGGATAAACTACTCTAGCACGCAAACTAGTATCACACGTAAGGTGTGGGGATCAGTTTTGCACAATACTAGATGTCTCCTTTATATAGTATTTCAAATCAGGGTTTGCAATTAAGTTATCTTGGTAACAAAGCAATCAATTTACACCGTTAGATGAAAACCTGATTTAGATTCAAGCTAATATTTCTCAACCGTTAGATCGAAAACTTAGCTTGTTACACTCACTTGACAATGCACGTTTCTAGATTTGTTAACCGTACCCAAACATATGCATTTGTTGGTTCAACAATAGTTAACCAAAAGGTTACCCATATGACCATTTCATATCAACCATGTTCTTCTTCACCATAATGATAGACATATTTTTGTGTCTGAATCGTCCTCAGTTTCTATATTGTTAGTGCTCATCTTTGTACATATTATATTGTTTTATGTGTGTGTAGGTATTTTTGGTGAATAAACATTTTTGGAAAAATCGGCTCGAAAAGTTGTCTAAAGCACTCGGAGGACACGTGTTATTCGGACATCCAGTTTTGGATAAGGGGCAGCTCAGTTACTAAGGGGCTCTTCATTTACTATTTGCACCCATAGTCGCCAGCTTCTATTTGCACCCCCATCTCTATTAGGGGGCAGGTCATCTCCTAAATTTCAAATTCTGGTTTTGGCGGGAAATGGTGCTCTTCAGGTGGCAGAATTAGGGTTCGTATTTTGGGGGTGTTTTAGAAGGACTCAATGGTTGAAACTTCGTGGGACGTCTTGATTAAGCTTAACAGGCGATGTATGATCAATGATTTTGACCAGAATTGGCTATAATGGTGGAGTTGAAGAAAAACAGAATCTCGGGTTTATCTTCAAATGGAAAGCTCTGTTTCGAATTCCGAGGAGTTTGAGCGGGAATCAATCACTGAGTTTGGTTGCTTTGGGCCTGTTTGGACCAAACAGGGATGATATGTTCGACAGTTTCGGTTAGAATTGGTTTCATCGTCGGAATGAAGAAAACAGAACACGGGAATATCAAGTTTCTTATATTGTCACGTGTTTACATGAAGTTGGCGTGTGTTTGACTCAATCCAGCGTGTCCGTATATTGCATTGTGCGTGTTTGTAATTTGACAGAAGCAAGTTAACGCGTGAAAAAAGAAATAACAGGAAATAATCCCGTGAAAAATATATGATATTACTGCGGAGATATTTGGGAATTATGAGTGAAGATTCTTGTCGTTGTGGAGTATAAAAAGGGTCTTGGGGAGTCAGAGAAGTTGGACGGAGAGTTTGGGAGAATTTAGAAAACCACGGTGCAAAGAAAAATCAAGTTGCAGAGCTACCATTTTTGCTGATGCATAGCTAAAGAACACGAAGAACAGACCAACCAAGATGGTCATTTATTAACGGTGTTAACGACACAGATGCGTGGGTCTTAGAATCTACAGTAACAGCGACAGTTTCCTTTTATCGTTCTCTGTAACAGTGTTTTGAAACAATTAAAAACGTTGCAAACACCCGATTTTCATCATTTTCTTTCCATTTCATCTTTGTAAACAATTTTTGAAGCAATGAAAAAATATTTTGAGCGTGTTTACACAATGATGAGCTAAAGGATGGGGCGAAGGAGGAAGCTATTTCACCAATGAAAAGTGGTAATCTCTAATTTATGCAATTATTATATGATTATATGCCTTGATAAATAAATTTATAAAATGGTTTTTGTTAAACAATTGTTATTTCAATTGATGGAGCATCCTAGCGTAGGGTTTTGATGTCCCATACTTTCGATCTACAATTGTTATTTCAAAAAAAATCAACTATTGCAATATTAAGAATCAATTTGAATGCGTGATTTGCATGATTATAATTAGAGAATATAAATCACTTTGATATTGGTAAATAGTGGAATCCATAGCCCCAGTCTTCTCCATATTTTTCATGTCACTTTTATTTAAGTTTGCTATATTTTTAGTCTTAAAATTAAATCTAGAAACTTTTGCTTTCACAAGTCTCAACGAACCTATTTACTACAACTCAATTGAAAATCACACCAATTTTTGGCGCCGCTGCCGGGGACTTGTCTTTAGGCTAGAGTTTTTTGTTTTTTTTAGGTTTTTATTTGTTCTTCTTTAAGTTTTTGGGTTTTTGTCTTTTCCTTATAGATTTTGGAATTTGGAGCGAACGAAAAATTTGCCAAAGCTTTTGGTGAATACTTAAAGATTTGGAGTAAAAGCAAAGAGAAAGGAGCGAAAGAAAAGAAGAAGAAAAATTAATTAAAAAAAAAGAGAGAGAGACATTTTATTTTGTTTTTATTCTTTAAAGTTTTTTTTTTGTTTTTTAGACTTTCCTTTTCTTTTGCACCATATTTTTGGACTGTGGACTGTGAACTTTGGGACTTTATTTTTTTTAAAACCCTACGGAAGGGTAGTTTAAATATGAATTGTTTGCAGAGAAGGACGGCGATTATGATATCGCCTCGGCCCCTCGGGTTCGTACATGACATAGGAGTCGTGGCCCGAGCCGACTTCAGCGGTCCATCCCCCGTCTGGAACGGGAAGTAAGTTTATGTAAACACCCGCGAATCCCCTCTCAGCGGGTTTACTGTATTCCTTCGTTTTCATATATGCTGAGGAATTGAAAACGGCTGCTTTAATTTCCCGGTAAAGGGAAAGGACTGGCCATACAAGATAAGGGTTCGGATTTCATCACCGTTCTCTTCTTGCCCGCCTTAGGAAAACGAAACCAAACGCGAACCTAAGCCTAAAATTTTTACTAGAACGAGACCTATAGGGTAACGAGCTTAATAGAAAAGTCGTTCGAAAAATATTGGTTACTCTTTTGAGCATACTTTGAAGTTCATGATGGTTTCTGTGAGTTGAATACGCCGCCTTGTAACGCCGGTGAGCCCTTGGTTATCGAAGCTCCACGCAGCTTCCCTCGTCTCTATTCAACTTATTTTAACTCGGATTGATTCCAGAGAGGTTTGCTCAGATTGTAACGAGTTCCTTTTCGAAAGAATAGAAGCTGGTCTAGAAACAATCTAAGTGGAGCCATCATGCTTTTCGTTTGCTAGAAATCTTTAAATTTTCTTTGGTGGAGTCAGCCTGCTTTGTGTTTTCTTAGGACCTCCCTTCATTTAGGATTCTTTTATTTATTTTTTATAGTGTATGCCCGAGGTCATTAGAGAACGGGCTTGGAAAAGAGATAATCTAGGTCGATTGATTATTGAAAAACCTATTAGTTCTTCTTATGGAAGCGGGGAGCTCGAAGACTCTTCTTTTGAGAGACTTCGTGAGGAAAATACCCCTAATACTTCAGCTGTGCCAGCGATGACAACTTTGAAAGATTACATGTTCCCAACTAGGTTCACCCGAGCCTCGTGCATAAAATTGCCAGCCACTACGGCTAATTTCGAGATAAAACCTAGTATTCTTCAGATGATCCCTATATTCTTAGGGAAAGATGATGAGAACCCTTATTTTCATATTAGGGATTTTGAGGAAATTTTTGGGACAATTAGAATAAAAGACCTTACTGATGAAGTCTTGAAACTTAAGATGTTTCCCTTTTCCTTGAGAGATAAAGTCAAGACCTGGTTGAAAAACCTACCATCTGAATCCATTGAAACGTGTCAGGAAATTATTGTTGCTTTCTATATGAAATTCTACCCTAAGCATAAACTGCAGCTGTTAGGAAGAAAATTAGTGCTAGTGTGCAACAAGAGGGAGAGTCCCTTTATAGATTTTTAGAGAGATTCAATGATCTCCTATCCCAGTGTACTCACCATGGATTTGATAAGATGAAACTCGTAGAGATTACTTATGATGGTTTAGACTATTCAACCAAAGCCATGGTCGATTCCATGTGCGCTGGTGAGTTCACTAGTAAAAGTGTTGATGATGTTTTTACCTTCTTAGGAGCTGTCGCTGAAAAATCCCAACAGTGGGAGTCATGTGTTGAACCCCCCAAAAGACTCTTGGTCAATAGAAACAACACCAATGTGGTAGATACAAGTTTCAGGTCAGATGCTAAGTTTGCTGCTTTTTCTAGAAGGTTAGAAGCTTTGGAATTGAATCATCCTAAATATAGGTCTCTTGTTGAACCTGATGATAGGTTTAGAGCCTCTCAAGTGTCTAGTTTTGGAGTAGAACCCAATAACTCGTTTTGGGAAGATCAGGTTAGTGAAGAGAAAGCCCATGATGTCTATAACAATGCTAGGTTTGAGAACCGTCAAAAGTTTGACCCATACTCAGAGACTTACAACCCTGGTTTGAGAAACCATCCTAATTTTTCTTGGTATAAGGGTCAGAATCAAGGACAGTCTAGTAATTCTCAGCCTCCCCCAGGTTTTGGTTATGCTAAGAACTCTTCAGGTCAACCCTAGTTTCAGAATGAGAAAAAGATCTCCACCTTGTAAGAAACCCTTAGTATGTTAGATAAGAACCATGAGATGTTATCAAAGAACCACTATGGTTTTCAAGAAGAAACCATGCAGAATTTTAAGAATAACTCCCAGTCTATTGCTAAACTAGAACTTCAAGTTGGCCAAATATCTAAGTTTCTTAGTGAAATAGAAGATGGAAGGTTCCCTAGTCAAACTGATCCTAACCCTAAAGGAGAGAAATCGTACAATCATGTGAATTCTATTACAACCCTTAGGAGTGGAAAGAAAGTTGACAATAAGGTTTCCATGCCTGATAGTGAACATGTTGTATTTCACCCTTCTGAGCCAAAAAATGAGGAAAAGAGACCAATGAGGGTCCTGCTGAGCCCGGGTTTGTTCCCAGAGCCCCGTTCCCGCAGCTGCTAGTTCCAACTAAGAAGGAGTACAACTTTAATGATATATTGGAGGTTTTAAAGCAGGTTACTATCAACCTCTCATTGCTAGATGTGATTAAGCATATTCCCGCTTATGCCAAGTTTCTTAAGGATACGTGTACGCGAAAGCGAAAACTTTGTGTCCAGAAGAAAGCCTTCCTAGCTAGTCATGTAAGTTCTATTATTCAGAATACCACTACTCCTAAGTATAAAGACCCAGGGTACCCTACTATTTCTTGCACAATAGGTAAATACCGTGTCGAGAAAGCTTTGCTTGACTTAGGAGCCAGTGTGAACTTACTCCCATACCATGTGTACCTTAAGCTAGGACTTGGTGAGATGAAACCTACCCAGATGACACTTCAGTTAGCTGATAGGTCCGTTAAAATTCCTCGTGGTGTGATCGAGACGTTATTATTGAGGTCGACAAGTTTATTTATCAAGTGGATTTTGTTATCCTAGATACCCAACCTGTCCCTGACTTAGAGAACCAAATACCAGTGATTTTAGGTCGCCCATTTTTAGCTACATCCAATCGATCATTAACCGTCGAAATGGTATTATGAATTTGTCTTTTGGTAATATGACTATTCAGTTGAACATTTTAATATTAGTAAGCTACCCTCTGAACTAGATAACTCGAGCATAGAAGAGGTGAACATGATAGGAACATTAGTCGAGGAGTCATTACCAAACACTTTGTTAGAAAATACATTAGAGAAATGCTAGCCCACTTTGGGATTGATTTTGATGATGACGATGTGATTAATGAGGTGAATGCTTTGTTAGATTCAACTCCTTTGATAGACACTAGTAATGGCTGGAAACCTAAGTTCGAACCTCTACCCGTTTCTGAGTCTACCCTAGTTCCTTCATTAGAAAAGCCTCATAAGTTGGACCTTAAACCATTACCAGATTCCCTGAAGTATGTGTTTTTAGGCCCATCTGAAACTTTACCTGTGATTATAGCATCCGACTTGGATAGTGATCAGGAAAGTAGGCTAGTGACCGTCCTTCAGAATAAGAAGGAATCTTTAGGGTGGACCATAGCAGACATTAAGGGTATAAGTCCTACTGATTGTATGCATCATATCTATTTAGAGAGAGACACCAAACCTTATAGGGAGATGAAACGTCGACTGAACCCTAATATGAAATAAGTAGTTCGAACCGAGGTTCTTAAGCTGTTAGATGCAGGCATTATCTACCCCATTTCATACAGTAAGTGGGTCAGCCCCGTTCAGGTTGTTCCCAAGAAATCCGGTATTACTGTAGTCCATAATGATAAAAATGAGTTAATACCAACCCGGGTAACCACGGGTTGGCGTGTCTGTATTGACTATAGGAAATTGAACAAGGTCACTAGGAAGGACCACTTTCCCCTTTCCTTCATCGACTAAATGCTAGAGAGATTATCTGGACGTAGCCGTTATTGCATTTTAGATGGATATTGCGGTTATAATCAGGTTTCCATAGCCCCAAAATTCCAAGAGAAAACTACTTTTACCTGTCCCTTTGGTACCTTTGCATATAGATGCATGCCTTTCGGGCTATGTAATGCCCCTGCGACCTTTCAGAGTTGTATGATGAGCATATTTTCTGACATGGTAGAACGGTTCTTAGAGGTCTTTATGGATGATTTTTCAGTGTTTGGTTCGTCTTTCGATGAGTGCTTGCATCATTTGTCATTAGTTTTGACTAGGTGTAAGGAAAACAATTTAGTGCTTAATTGGGAGAAATTTCACTTCATGGTTCGTTCAGGAATTGTTCTAGGGCATATCGTATCTTCGAAGGGTATAGAGGTAGATAGAGCCAAAGTTGACCTTATTAAAACTTTACAGGTCCCAAAAACCGTAAGAGATATTAGGTCATTCTTAAGGCATGCAAGTTTTATCGTCGATTCATTAAGGATTTTAGCTTGATTTCTAGACCTCTTTGCAATTTTCTTGCAAAAGATGTTAAGTTTGTATTTAATGATGCTTGTTTAGAGGCTTTTGAGAAGCTTAAGACTTTACTCACTACCGCCCCCATAGTCCATGCACCCAACTGGAACCTACCCTTTGAGATCATGTGTGATGCTTCAGATTATGCTATTGGTGTTGTGCTAGGTCAGCGAGAAAACAAATTACTTCATGTGATTTACTATGCTAACGAAACTCTGAATGATTCCCAGTTGAACTATACCACTACCGAGAAGGAACTGTTAGCCATTGTGTTTGCCTTAGACAAGTTTAGACCTTATCTCTTAGGTTCTAAGATCGCAATATATACTGATCACGCTGCTTTGAAATATCTTCTGTCTAAAAAGGATACGAAACCTAGATTGATTAGGTGGATCCTTTTGTTGCAAGAGTTTTCTCCAGACATTAGAGACAAAAAGGGTGCCGAAAATGTAGTAGCATACCACTTATCTAGGCTAGTTGTTGATTCCTATGATGATTCCCTTCCTATAAGGGATGTCTTTCCTGATGAACAACTGTTCTTTGTTACCCAATTACCTTGGTATGCAAATATACTGAACTATCTTGTTACTGGTCGAATGCCCTAACATTGGGGTAAACAAGATCGTTCTAGGTTTTTAGCCGAGGTGAAGAACTTCTTTTGGGATGATCCTTATTTGTTTAAGTATTGTCCAGACCAGATTATTAGGAGATGTATACCTGAGAGTGAGCAGTCCAGTATTATTTCCTTTTGTCATGATCATGCTTGTGGGGGTCACTTTAGTGCTAAGAAGACTGCTGCTAAGATATTGCAGTGTGGATTTTATTGTCCTTCGTTGTTTAAAGACTCCCATAGTCACTGTGTTACTTGTGAGCATTTCCAGAAATTAGGAACCATTTCCTGTAGGAACATGATACCCTTGAACCCTATTTTAGTTGTTGAGGTCTTTGATGTGTGGGGTATTGACTTTATGGGTCCGTTTCCTAATTATTTTGGTAATTTATACATCCTTGTCTCTTAGACTATGTCTCTAAGTGGATTGAGGCGATTGCGTGTAAAACCAATGACCATAAGGTTGTGGTTGAGTTCTTGAAAGATAATATACTTACACGTGTTGGTACACCGCGTGCTATAATTAGTGATGGAGGGTCGCAGTTTTGTAATGGACCTTTTAGGCTTTTGATGCAGAAATATGGTATTACACATAAGGTAGATACCCTGTATCATCCGAAGACTAGTGGTCAGGTAGAGGTTTCCAATAGGGAGATAAAACGTATATTAGAGAAAATAGTTAATCCTAATCGGAAAGACTGGTCGTCTAGGCTTACTGATGCCTTATGGGCTTACCGTACTGCGTTTAAGACCCCCAATGGAATGTCGCCTTATCGGCTTGTGTATGGCAAGGAATGTCATTTACCTGTTGAGTTAGAACATAGAGCTTATTGGGCTGTTAAGAAGCTAAATTTTTCACTTGACAAGGCAGGAGCCCTTAGGAAACTCCATCTCAATGAGTTGGAAGTGATCGTAGAGATGCATACGATAGTGCTAAGGAGTATAAGAACAAAATGAAACTTGTGCATGATAGAAATATTTTAAGAAAGTCATTTTCTCCAGGTCAAAAATTTCTTCTGTATGATACCCGTTTTCATCTATTCCCCGGGAAGTTACGCTCTCGGTGGACGAGTCCTTTTATTGTCCGCACTGTCTTTCCTCATGGAGCTGTTGAGATCGAGATAATGGATGGTAGTAGTTCTTCGAAGGTAAACGGTCAGATATTGAAACCCTTTTTAGAGCCCTTTCCTACAGGTGATGTTGATGAGGTCCCTCTGGAGGACCCTGTTTACCCTTGATTGACCATCGAGGCGATTGTATGTTATATATTAGTTTTTGGTTTCTCTCTTCACCCAGGTACTATATTTCCGACTTCTCTCTTTACTGATTCCTCATGTTACTTTACTCTTTGTTATTGCTCTTTCATTAGAAACATTGAGGACAATGTTAGATTTAAGTTTGGGGGTGGGGAAGAAACTTTTTGTTAGCTTTTAGTTGCAATAAATAAACTCCAAAGCCTAGAAATTTATGCTTATTAAGGTTGGCACTAACCAATCTAAGTGAATGGAAACATCTTGGTTGTAGGAGTTGAGGAACTAATTTGATTAGATGGAAACATCTAAAGAGTCTATTCATAAAAGCACGGAGTTCAGGTGTTAGAATTAAAAAAAAACATGGTAGTTTCTCCATATCTCGTTGAATACTAATCCCTTATGTTTTTATTTCTTAAGAGATTTGGTGGGGCACACGATTCAAGTTGTTACCATTGCTAGGTGAAATAGAGTGATTGAGATACAAATAAAAAATTGAGACCATACCATCAGACCAACCGGAATAAATTCAATAAGGTCGACCACTGGTGACCTTGTATATGCCAGTTGTGTTGACCTAGAGTTAGGTTTATCGACCACTGGTCCCCTTGTATATGCAAGTTGTGTTGATATTAGTCAAACCGGTATCTCAGTCTATTAGGATAGGTTCATCTTGGCAGAGGCCTTCATACATATATGGGAAACACCGTTCACTTTAAACCATCATTTTTCTCTACATCCATATTCTTAATCTTTCATGTGATTGGTTGACTCCGGTTATGATGTACAGAAACTATATGAGTAGAACTCTATCACTTATATATGAATTTTAGTATGCTTGAGTGCAAACTCGTGTACAACAATTGGAATTTCGCATCAGGGTACTTACTCCTATAGTCAATGTTTGTATGCCAACCAAGGAGATTCTTTAGTGCCTTCCAAGGTTCTGCGTAGATAGCTAGGGTCTGGAGTAAAGGTTTTGTGGGTACACCTCTGGTAAACCCTCCGGAGACAACACTCTGCCGCTAGGGCCACCTAGCGGTTTAACGGCTTGCTGCACGTGCTAAGTGAAGTCATTTTATTTTCTGGATTAGATTTGCTCGAGGACTAGCAAATAATAAGTTTGGGGATATTTGATAGACACATTTTTGTGTCTGAATCGTCCTCAGTTTCTATATTGTTAATGCTCATTTTTGTACTTATTATGGTGCTTTATGTGTGTGTAGGTATTTTTGGTGAATAAAATTTTTTGGAAAAATCGGCTCGAAAAGTTGTCTAAAGCACTCAGAGGACACGTGTTATTCGGACACCCAGTTTTGGATAAGGGGCAGCTCAATTACTAAGGGGCGCCTCATTTACTATTTGCACCCATAGGCGCCAGCTTCTATTTGCACCCCCATCTCTGTTAGGGGGAAGGTCATCTCCTACATTTCAAATTCTGGTTTTGGCGGGAAATGGTGCTCTTCAGGTGGCAGAATTAGGGATCGTATTTTGGGGGTGTTTTAGAAGGAATCAATAACTGAAACTTCGTGGGACGTCTTGATTAAGCTTAACAGGCGATGTATGATCAATGGTTTCCACCAGAATTGGTTATAATGGTGGAGTTGAAGAAAAATAGAATCTCAGGATTATCTTCAAACGGAAATCTCTGTTTCGAATTCCGAGGAGTTTGAGCGAGATTCAATCACTAGGTTTGGTTGCTTTTGGCCTGTTTGGACCAAACAGGGATGGTATGTTCGACAAGTTCAGTTAGAATTGGTTGCATCGTCGGAATGAAGAAAACAACACACGGGAAAACCAAAGGTTAAAGGATAAACGACTCTAGCACACAAAATAGTATCACACGTAAGGTGTGGGGATCAGTTTTGCACAATACTAGATGTCTCCTTTATATAGTCTTTCAAATCAGGGGTTGCAATTAAGTTACCTTGGTAACAAAGCAATCAATATCCACCGTTAGATGAAAACCTGATTTAGATTCAAGATAATATTTCTCAACCGTTAGATCGAAAACTTAGCTTGTTACACTCACTTGACAATGCACGTTTCTAGATTTGTTAACCGTACCCAAACATATGCACTTGTTGGTTCAACAATAGTTAACCAAAAGGTTAGCCATATGAGCATTTCATATCAACCATGTTCTTCTTCACCATAATGATAGACATATTTTTGTATCTGAATCGTCATCAGTTTCTATATTGTTAGTGCTCATTTTTGTACTTATTATGGTGTTTTATGTGTGTGTAGGTATTTTTGGTGAATAAACATTTTTGGAAAAATCGGCTCGAAAAGTTGTCTAAAGCACTCGGAGGACACGTGTTATTCGGACACCCAGTTTTGGATAAGGGGCAGCTCAATTACTACGGGGCGCCTCATTTACTATTTGCACCTATAGGCGCCAGCTTCTATTTGCACCCCCATCTCTATTAGGGGGCAGGTCATCTTCTACATTTCAAATTCTTGTTTTGGCGGGAAATGGTGCTCTTCAGGTAGCAGAATTAGGGTTCGTATTTTGGGGGTGTTTTAGAAGGACTCAATGGTTGAAACTTCGTGGGACGTCTTGATTAAGCTTAACAGGCGATGTATGATCAATGGTTTCGACCAGAATTGGCTATAATGGTGGAGTTGAAGAAAAACAGAATCTCAGGTTTATCTTCAAATGGAAAGCTCTGTTTCGAATTCCGAGGAGTTTGAGCGAGAATCAATCACTGGGTTTGGTTGCTTTGGGCCTGTTTGGACCAAACAGGGATGGTATGTTCGACAGTTTCGGTTAGAATTGGTTTCATCATCGGAATGAAGAAAACAGAACACGGGAATATCAAGTTTCTTATATTGTCACGTGTTTACATGAAGTTGGCGTGTGTTTGACTCAATCCAGCGTGTCCGTATATTTCATTGTGCGTGTTTGGAATTTGACAGAAGCAAGTTAACGCGTGAAAAAAGAAATAACAGGAAATAATCCCGTGAAAAATATATGATATTACTGCGGAGATATTTGGGAATTATGAGTGAAGATTCTTGTCGTTGTGGAGTATAAAAAGGGTCTTGGGGAGTCAGAGAAGTTGGACGGAGAGTTTGGGAGAATTGAGAACACCACGGTGCAAAGAAAAATCAAGTTGCAGAGCTACCATTTTTGCTGATGCATAGCTAAAGAACACGAAGAACAGACCATCCAAGATGGTCATTTATCAACGGTGTTAACGACACAGATGCGTGGGTCTTAGAATCTACAGTAACATCGACAGTTTCCTTTTATCGTTCTATGTAACAGTGTTTTGAAACAATTAAAAACGTTACAAACACCCGATTTTCATCATTTTCTTTCCATTTCATCTTTGTAAACAATTTTTGAAGCAATGAACAAATATTTTGAGCGTGTTTACACAATGATGAGCTAAAGGATGGGGCGAAGGAGGAAGCTATTTCACCAATGAAAAGTGGTAATCTCTAATTTATGCAATTATTATATGATTATTTTCCTTGATAAATAAATTTATAAAATGGTTTTTGTTAAACAATTGTTATTTCAATTGATAGAGCATGCTAGCCTAGGGTTTTGATGTCCCATACTTTCGATCTACAATTGTTATTTCAAAAAAAATAAACTATTGCAATATTAAGAATCAATTTGAATGCGTGATTTGCATGATTATAATTAGAGAATATAAATCACTTTGATATTGGTAAATAGTGGAATCCATAGCCCCAGTCTTCTCCATATTTTTCATGTCACTTTTATTTAAGTTTGCTATATTTTTAGTCTTAAAATTAAATCTAGAAACTTTCGCTTTCACAAGTCTCAACGAACCTATTTACTACAACTCAATTGAAAATCACATCACATAACTAGTTCAAATGACTTCAAGATGGACTAGTTAGAGAGTTGTTCAATTGCAAGGAAATCTCATGTACTACACAAGACACAATTGAAGCACAGATGATTTGATTCACTTGAATCGGTTCATGAACTTTTATAGCCACGGTTTGCAAACTGCATTCCTTAGTCTTTTTAAGTTTAACTTCAGAAATCATCTTCAGATATATAACCTTCTCAAGTTCGCGGACTAGGTTCGCGGACTTAAGTTACCGGGCAGAGTTTACAAATTTCAGCAGAAATTCTCGGGAATGAGAACTTCTCCGGTTCGCGGACTTAGCTTCACGCAAATAGTTTGTCAACTTCAGCAGAAAGTCTCTGGTTTGAGAACTTCGGCATTTCGTGGACTGAGTTCGTGGACTTGGCTCACGTCATTCTTCCGGTTCTGTTGATCAACATAGTTCGCAAACTTTGGTTCAAGGAATAGGACTTATACATAAATGTGTTTCCACAACAATTCTTATGTCCACCATTGGTTATTTAATCTAAACTCTCATTTCAATCATTGAAACATTCTTAGAGGACGTTATATAGTTGTTACACCATTTCTCGTCAAAGCAATTTTCAAGATGATTGAAACATATCATGACTTTCGTCACATGGTAAAGATAAACTTGATCGAAGAGAAAAGCTTACCAACACATATTTCGAGATATAGATAGGAGAGGTATACTTGGCTCGAAATACCAAATGTGTATAATCCAAGTCTATATATATAGCAGACGACTTCTTGTATCAAAGAGTAGGATATAGAGTAGATAGACTTTTGAGTGATAGATAAGTTCAATTCTTCACATACATTTTTGTCGAGAAGTTCCACCGGTTCCTTGAGTAGTTCTTCTACTTGTATGATGAATCTCCATGAAGTCCTTGATCTCAACTACACTTTCTATCCTAGTCCGAAACTTAGCTATAATAGACTAGAAATCAAGACTTATAGTTTTGATCACTAACATTGACAAACATGCTTGAGATAGAAACGCATGCGAGTTCGACCGAGTAATGCTCTAACAATCTCCCCCTTTGTCAATTTTAGTGACAAAACTATCAATACATATGGAATACAAAAAAGATAAAGAAACTTTAGTAGATCATATTCCACATGTCTAATCTTCAACATTCCTCGAAATATTCGTCACTTCCAAGTACTCCAATGATCCCAAAGGTTGCAAGTTTAGCATCACCGCTGTTGAAGATTCGTAGCTATAACAATGAGAAAACATAGTTATCGATCATTGTTATACAGTGTCATAGTATCATTACACCGCGTCAAAGTTCAATTGTATCATAACTTCAACAATAATACTATGGTGATATGTATCACTCCCCCTTAGTCAATACTCCATCTCACATGGAAACCACTCCCCCTTACACAATGATCCGAAAACCATATGTATTTTTAGTATGAACTACATATTAATTCTCCCCCTTTTTGTCAATAAAATTGGCAAAGGTACAAGAACGGGATCATAATGAAAATTCCGAAAGAGACATTTCATGAGAAAAGGAAAAAAATACATACCAACTAATTTAGATGCAATCATAAAGCCGAAGCTAAATGCATTCATCAAGGAGTTTAAAGATACTAGATAACCCCTCTAAAATTCCACAGCCGCATACCCCTCAAGATATGACCATTAAGCACAAGTTCAAAAGAACTCTCCCCCGTTTGATGTCATTCCCGAAAGAACAACAAGAGCGACCTTAGTTTCGAAAGAAAAGAAGGATTTTTATTGGACACCAAAAACCATAAGAATGATTTTCTATATCCAAAAACTCAATCAAATTAATCACAAGTAAACCCATGATTACTTTAACCGGAATACAAAATCAAATCAAACACAAGAGGTGATCAATTCAATTGATTGTGCTCAACATAAGAGAACTTTTGGAGACACGAAAAAACTCAACTAGATTAATTACAAGAGAACCCATAATTAATCTAATTGGAATACACAACCAAACTAATCACAAAAGTAAACAATTTAATTGTCATTTATTTTGCTCTACATAAGAAAACTTACGGAGGAATAACTAAATAACCAAACAAGATGATTAATTTAGTTCAATATGCTCGACATAACATATCTCACGAAACACCAACTAAGCTAAAAAAAATCAACTTGGTTGTATAGTGCTCAACATAAGATGTATTACGGAGCCTCACGGTAATACATAAAAATATGGATTAGGGATGATCAATACAGCGGAATACACAAGGATTCATTCTATCTTCAGTCACTATTTGCATAATGACAATTAATAGACATAACTTGAAAACAAAAGATTTTAACCTATATTCCATCAAATTATTTGATAATATAGGCTTAACTTTTGTATTTGTCAAAATTACATTCACTCTTTTACCAGTACGTGAATACCGAACACGAATGACTTTACTTTTGACAATGTATGGGACAAATATAGTTCACGGACGTAAACACCAATATCCCATAATAATTGCAATATAACAAATCATAAAGATTAATACTGCAAAAACATCATCCTCCAAATATTTTTAGAATTTAAACCAATAAACCTAAAAAAGAACAAGAAGATGAAAAATAATAGCTATGTGTAGTCACAATCATTGCTATTCCAAGCACTAGTTATTCTTCCAACTAAGCCAAAAAGAAGACATACTTGGCAACATAAATAAAACAAGCTAAAGAAAAACAGACTCCAGTGCTATCCCGAACACGAACTAAGATCATATGGACGGTTTAGAATCCTCACGAGACAAAGGGTCTTTGAGCTTGTGATCAACAACATTCATTGCAACATCGGAGAGGTGATTCTCTTTGCGAACATCATTGATGTAAGACTTTATGAGACCAAGGTCAACAATAACCTTTTCCAACTCAATTTTCAATGCATCAAGATTTTTCAGAGTCACAATGAGCTTTTGGTTTGCTTCCCCAAGGTACTTAAGAAAGTCATGAACAACTTCAGCAGAAATCATATCATCCTTTTCAGCATCCTCATGAACATAGGAAAAATAACATGAAGCATTAGGATGATTTTCATCTACAAGGGTTCTTTTCTTCTTGGACTCAACAACACAACCTTTGCCAAGGAATCCTCTTGCAAAACCACCATAGAAAGATGAAGAAGAAGACATTCTTGACAACCCAGAAGCCAACCTAGAGTATGCGTACGTGACTTTCGTAACTAAATAGGTTGATATTTAAGGGTATTTTAGGGAAGGGATTCTAGGGTTTTCTTAAACAGTTGACTCGTCCCAGAACACAGATATCCGTTCAAGTACAACATGACCCCCCACAAAAAAATAAAGCCCAAAAGGGACTTTTGCAACAAAAGACTCGAAAAATTCCATAACTCAGGAAGGAAATTTTTAGCATAGTTGAAGCAAGAAACAAGATTCATAAGAAGACTTCCTAATGACACTTTACAAACAATACTTTAAGCACAGTGAGTCTGCAATCAACAAGCTTAGCTATGGACAATAAGAAGATAGCTCAACTTAACAGACGCAAATGCCAAAAGTATACCTGAATATTAACACATCTTACTCAACAGGGTTTTTATGAGTAATCTCTTCAACCCTTGTGATTAATTAGCACAAGTATGAGCCACAAGCTCATCAAGAGATTTGTGTTTATGGTTAAGTTTCTTTTTCCTCCTGAATCTAGAGAGGGACTCCTTGTTATATGAGAAATTATCATAAAACTTACTATCATCAAAATACGAGACATAGTTTGAGTTCTTACCAGAAGAATTTTGGTTTGAGGAGGAGGACAACCTGTTGACGAATTCTTTATACCCTTCAATTATCTTTTTCAGATTATCTCTCATTTCATCAATTTTTCTTCTTTCTTCTGAACTTCCTTTCTCAACAGGAGCAGCGTTATTTCCATAGACCACGACATGATCTTCCTTTCGACGATGTTTATTAAGACGTCTGTTTTTTTATTGAGTGTTCGAGGAACTCATTGAACTGACTTTCCTGGTAACATACACAGGGTAGGTACAAAAACCAATTGGTTTAGTCATACGAATGTCAGTTACACCTTTAAGAATTAAATCTAAGGTGTGTTGAAGTTTAACCAATGAGTTTTTCTTCAACCTAGAGGTTCCCTTTCGTTTAACAGAACTCTTTGTCTCACAGAAAAGACATACTTTCTGATCATCATAATTATTAGATAATACAGTCTTAATATCATCGTTAGAAGATTTCTTCCCTTCATTTGATGTGCAACATCCTTGAGTGTTGGTGACTTCAGGAACATCCGTTTTACTAGAAGGGGCTTCCGTTTTTACTTCTGATCATGAAACATCTTTAGTTGTGTCAGAAGTACTTGGCATATTAGATTGCTTTGAGCATCCTTGAATAAAGAGCTTACTCAAGCGATGGTTAATTTTCAAGGAATCTCTTTTGAGGATAGCTTCAAGAGACGTACACGAAGAATAAACTTCAGAATTACCTTTGGGTTTGCAATCTCTTATTACACCAAGTAGAGCATTAACATGGTGCTTCAACTGATTGAGTCTGTCAGCTTGGATTCTAACAAGATTTAGATTCAATTCACTCTCTTCAGCTGAATCCCGTTCATTAATGGAGAGGCTCACATTCGAAGAGTAATTGAAAGTACACATGTCAGTGTTAGTCTGTCTCGTCAGTACAGAAGGTTCATCTATATTCGAGATTGTAGAACCCTTCTCTTTAATAGAGTTAGACGAGATAGAACTTTTATTTCTGGTAAAGCGTTTATTAGAGATAGTACTCTTGTCCATAGAGTCAGATCGCTACAAACACAAACTTGTAAGGTCTTAAACGTGTTTGCCTGCTCTGATACCAATTGAAAAAGTGGGGGTATAACAACACCACCCAATATTTCGCTTAGCAATCTATATTAACTAACTCCGGAATACTTTCTAGAGAATAACCTAGACAGTCAGATTCAATCTAGTTAAAAGTATCTCAAGGAGTTAATATCTCTCTCTTGTTTTGATTTACTCAAGATAATAGAAATCGGCGAGTATTTAATCAAACATAAGGAATAACTTGGATGGTACCAAATACCTGAAAAAGCGAGGGTACCCAAATATACCTCAAGCTAAAACTTTTCCTACCTATAAGTCATTTCTCCGAAAGTGATTGTCTATAGATTGAGTCGAGACAATACAACAAACTTCGTGTGATCGTCTATGGATACAAAATTGAGACAATACAACAACGAAGTATGTTTACTTGATATAAAGGTTCGTACTTAACCAAACACAATAGGATTGCTTATCAAGTAAATAGGAATTAACGTTTGTGTAATTTACTTTAATTATAATAAAACAATTATAATGCGGAAAATAAACTTAAATGACACAACAAGATTTTGTTAGCGAGGAAACCGCAAATGCAGAAAAACCCCGGTACCTAGTTCAGAATTGAATACTCTCAGGATTAAGCCGCTACACAAAATTACACTTAACTTCGTATAGTTGATACCAAGTAACTAACCCTATAGTTCACCTAGTTCCGTCTGTATTCCCACGCCTCCGACTTATGAATAAGTCACGTACTTGGAACAATCTCTTTGGTTTGTATTCCAGACAGTAAAGGAACAAGAAATCTTTTTGGTATCAATTCTATTCAACCAAGTGATATGAGTCGGACAAAGTCTCTTCCGTTTATCTCCACATAAACTCCTTCGTCGGGTCTAGATCTATCTTATGTTCAATCACCCAAAGGTAACCTATAAAGATTAAGCCAACAACACCTTTAATCCGAAGAACCGTGTTGATTCCGATCTACTCAATTAATCAATCCAATCTACCACAAGGATAAACCGATTATTAATTGGATCCTCTTTTACCCAAAAAAGTATTGTGCACACCAAAGATTATAAAACCCAAGTCAGATCTTCAATATCTTCTTTGTCTTAAAATCTTCAATAAAACCTGTACACAATCACTTGAATCTCTTGTGATCAATCATGCACAGAACGGAGTCTGTTAAAAATGGATTATCACAAGATCGTCTTTAGAACTAACAACAATCTAAAGATCCCTGTCGAAACTCTGAACTAGTTTGAGTGAATCTTATATCAGAACAGAAGATTCTCAAGAATAAAGAAATTAGGTGCAATCAGATTTCAACCAACGTTAGTCAATCGAATCAATTGAAAACAAATATAAACCGCAATTATCTAGTTTCCCACCAACGGGTCGCGCTAGAGATTCTCAATCCCAAAGAATACTTTAAAACGAGCGGTCGTAAGAGATTTCACCTAATTAGATTACTCTTCTCTCTGATAGGCGGCTACACAAGTAATAAAAACAAAAGAGGAAGTCTGTTGTTACGAAGGATTAGTTTGCTAGAAAGGAAAACTTCGTGTATTTATAGATAAGGAAGTTTGGACACCAAGGAATTTCCAAAATCGAAAATATTCTCAAGATATTCATAAATGCACAGATTTGGTTTTCATAATTCCTGGAAATGCTCTGTCCAAAAATAACAATCGAAATCTCTCGGAAAATCTAATTAGTAAATGCACGTTACTAATACTGTAATTTCCCTACAAAGTTAAATTAGTAACCTTAATTAAAAGATTCTTAACTTACTTATATTTCGATCCTGGGATTCTGTTCTCTTAGCCGTTAAAGAATATCTTTGAATAATTATAAAAATAAACATTCACAGCACGTGATCAAAGTTTGTCGACATCATTACTTTGTAAGTTCTCTTTCACACTTACAACCTTGAAACCGATTTGTCACACTTCCAAACAAGTTTAGAATTGGTTTATCTGACTTTCAAGAACTATGTGATTGATCAAATTAACATTCAATCACAATCATGGGTTTACGGTTCTGCGAAAACAAGTTTCGGTTCTACCTCCATGTGAGTACTATGCATAGTCACACTAGCTTCCCAAAGATTCGGTTGACTAGGTACTAGAATCGGTTTCCCATATATATATGGTATCTAACTTATATATGTTGCACATGTCCATAGGGTCGGTTCCCTTTTCTGCTATAAACCCTGTTGCACCCCATACAAGGATCTGTTCCCCTTGATGTACTGCACCCCTTATAAGGATCGGTTCCCTTTCCCTTACTAGGATCAGTTCCCTTTCCCTTCCAAGGATCGGTTCTCTTTCCCTTACTAGGATCGTTTCCCTTTCCCCAAGGCAGACATAATCCGATCATCCCACAGGTGATTACTTAAGATTGGTTTTACTAATAAAAGTTATACAAATATAAAATTCAGGATTTTTTGAATAGTTCTACCAAGAACACAACAAGTTGTGAGCGGTTATACTCTATCACACATATTGGTTGTTCATAAGATATGCAATGAATAACAAAACCAATAACTCCTGGAAAATTCCTTTTCGGTTGACAAACAAGTTTATGAACTTACTTCCTTAGAACACATGTAAACATTTTTCCCTAGGATGAAATCCTCACCTCATACCCATACATAATCACAATAGCATTCAAATTATGATGGCGATGTCTTATCTACAAAGTTTAGTGGTTAACCAATAAACCTCGTATTGTATTCCTTAATACTATGTCTATCTAGAGTTCATATATGCTTCGCAGTTATGTTTTCAATATGCACGACTTGAAAGATACGTTAGGGAATGAAACAGTTCAAATCAAATATCATTAACCTCAAGTGGAAGGATGATTGTTGTCATTGTATCTCCTTGCTTCTTCACATTTTCAAGACTTCTCAATACTTGTAATGTCTCATATCCTAATGCTTTCAAGCTAACCTATACAAAGTTTAACTCTAGTACATAATCAAGCGACTCTTAACATGAGTTTTGATTCACTAAAATATGACAACCAAACTTGACATACCAACGCTTGGTGGGTTCAACCGAGCAATGCTCTAACAATCTCCCTCTTTATCAATTTTAGTGACAAAACTCTTACATCATATGGATAAAAAAATTACAAGAATTCATTACACTCCGCTTGATTCCCGATTCAACATCACAGTAAAACTGCTTACATTCAATCCTTCAAAATATCGTTGTTGACATTATAATAACAAAGCAAATACTCCCCCTAAGGAAGATAAGTAGATATTCAATCCGCACGTCTTTGTTATACCAATCTATATGACATGTTACTCCCCCTTAGTCTGTGCTTTCACTCTTTCGGTAGATAAAACATTCAAGTACCAATGTTCTTTTCCTTAATGATACCAATTGATATAAAATCAATGCCAGTATCACTTGTTTACTCCATAATTTCTCCCCCTTTTTGTCACAAAAATGACAAAGAAATGAAAAAATAAAGGACAACACGAAAAGAATATTACAAATCTCAGAATAGACTTGCAAACCCGTAGATTTAGGCACGAGGGTTCCACACATCATGTTCTGATAACCAATATCAAAACTGAAACTACAAGTAGTCTTATTTTGATATGTTACCAAGGAAACAATTGCCCGAAACAATTTTTCCCATTTATTTTAGCAAACCAAAAACAACTAATCACATTATTTCCTTTGCTAAACCGATTGTTCAAAAACAACCGCTTAATTCGATAAGACCAAAAATAAAGAGTAACTCCATTTTTCTCATCAGGTTCTAATTATCCATAAACTTAGACCTTTCAATTTTAAACAAACCAAATACTAGGTTAGTTAACTAGCATTTCCTTGTTTAGGCATTCGATTAGACATGAATAACCGAAACCTCACTTCGATAAGACAAACTAAGATCAGAATTAACTTAGTTTCTTATCCGGAATCGAATTGGACTAAACAACTCATCCCGTACACATATTATTTCATAAATCCATAAATAATTCATACAAACCAACATAAATCAACTTGCATAATTATTCACCTCAATCGGAAGCAATTGAAACAACATAGACATTAAAAGCACCGCAATTGCACCGTAATTTTTTAAGCCTAAACCATTGAAACTATACAAAGTCAAGATAGCAATAGTTTTTCTTAACCGGAACCAATTGAATCACACACACATCAATTGTACCGAAATTTTTGTAAGCCTAAACGATTGATACCACACAATAAAGCAAGATAACAATAGTTTTTTTAATAGGAACCAATTGAAACACACATCCACACACATATCATGGAATAAATATCAATTGAACCTAAATTTTGCTAAGCAAAAGCAACAAATATATATAATATAAACTCAGGCTTTTCTTAAACAGGAAAACAATTAACTAACAAGATTGTTACCTCAAATTTCGCATCCACTTCTCCAATATGATAGCATCTTCGTCCAGGAGAATTGATATTGAAATATCACCACGTTGTCATCCTTATGCGTAAACAAAATAATAACAACACACCTCAACCTTTACCGGAGAAAGTTTGAAAACCGGTTTTAACAATTGCAAGCAAAAGTTAAAACCGTCGAAACACATATACTTTTATGCTAAACCAAAAACCAATTTAACATATTGTGACTTTTTCACATACTGTTTCTAACCCCTCATAATCCTTTGATAATGCGTACCTACTAGTTATAGAACTTAATCCCTCTAAATCAAAAAGTCACCCAAACCATGAGGGCTCACAATATATGAGATCGAATATTAAGGTAGTAAAACCGAAATCAAACATCCCATAAATCAATTTGTAATACACCATAAATATTCAACATAAAATCAAGTATTGAAATTACCTCAATCTTTTAGGAAATTGAATTACGAAACCAACGCAAAAAGAATGAGGTCATTCCGAGTTCGGACGAAGAAGTTATGCGCAAAACAGTTTTTACACTTCTTCGTAAGGGGACCTCTGATAGACACATTTTTGTGTCTAATTTGTCCTCAATGTTCTGTATTTTTGGTACTCGATTTCGTACTTATTATGGTGTTTTATGTGTTTGTAGGTATTTTTAGGAAATAAACATTTTTGGAAAATTCGGCTCGAAAAGTTGCTCGGGGCACCCTCGATGAACATTTGCTATACGGACCCCCACTTTGGATAAGGGGCACCCCAATTGATAAGGGCCACCCACATGATATTCGTCACCCGTGGATTTGGATACGGGGCACCTTATTCTTCATTTTAAATTTTCAGATTTGGCGGGAATATGTTGCAACCAACTGGTAAATTTCTGGTTCGAGATTTGGGCGTGTTAGAAGGAGACTCAATGGATAGAACTTTGTGGGATGACTTGATATAGCTTAAAAGGATTGGTATGGGTCTTTGGTTCGATTGAATTTGGCTAGTTAATCCGTGGTAAAGAAAACAGAGCTGCATGTTTTTCCGAGAGTTTCAGTGAAGAATTTCCGGGAGTTTTGGCGAGACTTAATCACCCTAGTGAGTTGTAATCATCCTGTTACGATTTAACAGGGGTGGTAGGGTGTGTTGTTTCGACTAAGTTGGGATGCATTGTTGGATTGAAGCAAACATAGGACACGAGTTCTTCACGGGTTCTATATGAGTT